>NW_024092831.1:0-15334 GCF_014356525.2 Nilaparvata lugens | reverse complement strand
TTGATGGATTAGTTTGTAATCGATCAATGATCATCTAGATAGGAAGTCGTCAAAATGGGACAGCCTATACAAATTAACAAATGTAATGAATAATATTGACGAGGGAAGTGAGGTCTAAGATTCAAGTCGACGCTTTGGCATTTCTCTTAATGTTTAAAGGTTTAAATTTTTGAATGTTTAAATGTTTATAGTGCGCATTTACGGCGAAACGTGGTAATAGATTTTATTAAATTTGACAGGTATGTCCTTTTTTAATTGCGCGTCGACGTATATACAAGGTTTTTGGAAAATTTTGCATTTCAAGGATAATATAAAGGAAAAAGGATCCTCCTTCATACGCCAATATTAGAGTAAAAATCAGACTATAGAATTATTCATCATGAATCAGCTGACAAGTGATTACACAGATTTGTGGGGAACCAGTCTATTGCTGTATTTCCATAAGGTCTATAGTTTCAATCAGGTACTTGTGGATGAGAATACTGCGTGAGGTCTACTGTTCACAGAACTACTAGTATTGGAACATCCTGTAAGAAAAATATGACCAATAGACTTTGTATATTTATTCCATAATCTGTCTAGCTGTAGTCATTTGAAAAGTAGGTACGTTAGGCTAGTGAAAACTACGAATGATTGACGGCTCCTATACAAACTTACGTGAAAATTACATAAAATTTCAAGCGCATCTCTAGAAAACTCTTCAAAAGTAACGTGTATTATGAAAGCTAACTATGTCAGAGACATCATCTTTGCTTTCATACAGTGAATTCATTGCATTTACGACCTTACCTTTTTTCTTGTCAGTTGAAGATGCGAGAGACAGCATTCTGCAAAGCAACACCTTTTAATTTCCATGAAAGTTGAATTTTTCAATCAGTTTTACCAATTCTCTCATTTCCTTTGAAGTCGTATGCTTCAGTCAGTCATCTTGGCATCAGTCAGATATGTTACGTCAGTCTATCTTGAAGTTAATGAGCTTCGAATGATGTTTGAACTGAATATATTCCCAACCATGATGAACCTGTGAAATATGCTTTATACCTTGAAATTGATTCGATCAGATTTCTAGATTTGTTCATCCAAATTCAAAGGTTCTGATACTATTTCTGCACTCTCAACATTTTTCTCAAACACCACTTGGACAAGTGGAAGGGGGTGATCGACCCCCCCCCATGGATCCGCGCCTGCCCAGCAATATTATATCTATAATACACGAAGCACTGAAAGAAGTCACCCAAAAATGCAATAGACTGTACCTCACTATAAATAAACAGAAAACAGTACACATAAAATTCCATCCTACAAACAATAGCCTGGAAGTTCCCCCAAATAGCCAAACCTGACATACAAGATTCTTGGGAATCATCATCGACCAGAACCTAACATGGCAGCCCCCCATTGAACAACTAAGTAAGAAGTTATCGTCTGCAACCTATGTAATTCGACGCCTGACAAGTATAACAGATGAAAAGACAGCACTAACTGCATATCATGCCCTGTTCGCTTCACACATGAGATATGGCATAGTGGCCTGGGGCTCAGCATCACAAATACACCTCAACAAAATACTAATACTACAAAATGAATGTGACGAATACTTCTTCAAGATGGCTCCCTCCTGAACGAATACACTCTTGAAATCTGTGTTGACAATTCCTCATTCATCTGCGTTTCCTGGTCCCATGATCTGTCCACCTGCGATTTTCTGTTCGTTGAGCTATCTCAAATCAAACGTTTTCACAACATGACCAATAACTGTGGTTGAATCATAACAGACAATTAACAATATCCCAGCTGAAATGTTGCAGCAATCGTTATGGAATCGTCAACACAGATTTCTAGAGTGTATTCGTGCAGGAGGAAGCAATCTTGAAGAAGTAATTGTCAAAAAGTGATAGATGTTATTAATAATTCTCAAATAGCAAGTCTTGAACTTTACATTAGTTTGAATAAAATCATTTTTGCCCTTCCCACTAATGTTTTGTAGCGTTTTTAAAAGTTCCCGTTATTCTGTGTCACTCTGTATAAGAAAGGAAAGAATTGGCTTATGAGGATTGATTGATTGAGTACTTTATTTATGCAGATTACAATATATACTGTTATGTATACACTTATACAAGAGCTTACAATACAGCAAAGTTTTAGATTAATTAACATAACATAGACTATGAAAATAATCATTGAACTGTACAATGATACGAGAAAAAGCTATTTGGAATAACTATACAAGACAATATTGTAATACATCTACATAAATTGGCGGAGCTTTGGACATATCAATGTCCATTCTGTGGAAAGAATATTAAAAATATCCTTCCCATTAACTCTCTACCAAAATAGGATAGGATATTCACGAATGATCGCATCTGAACTAATTGACTGATCAACTTTGAATTTTACATATTGATTCTCAATTTACCGAGGGAGGATGGTTATAGGCCTATTTTAAATTCTTTAGAGCCGGTTTCCGAGCTTTGGATTTACCTAAGTTCTAGACTTTAAGCAGCTGCAGTCAGAAAATTGACTTCCCAAAACGGCAGTCGTAGTTTTTACTTTCCTTGCCCTATTACCATAGGTAAGAAAAGTATTGCTTTCCGAAAAAAATTAAGGTATGTAAATTTGTAAATTTCTATACGTTTCGAGGTCCCCTGATTCCAAAAAAGTGGTTTTTGGGTATTTTTTGGTTTTGTTGTATGTGTGGTGTGTGTGTGTGTGGTGTGTGTGGTGTGTGTGTTGTGTGTGTGTGTGTGTTGTGTGGTGTGTGTGTGTGTGTGTGTGTGTGTGTGTGTGGTGTGTGTGTGTGTGTTGTGTGTGTGTGTGTGTGTTGTGTGGTGTGTGTGTGTTGGTGTGTGTGTGTGTGTGTGTGTGTGTGTGTGTGTGTGTGTGGTGTGTGTGTGGTGTGTGTGTGTGTGTGTGGTGTGTGTGTGGTGTGTGTGGTGTGTGTGTGTGGTGTGTGTGTGGTGTGTGTGTGTGTGTGTGTGTGTGTGTGGTGTGTGTGGTGTGTGTGTGTGTGTGTGTGTTGTGTGTGTGTGTGTGTATGAGTGTATGTGCGTCTGTGTACACGATATCTCATCTCCCAATTAGCGGAATGACTTGAAATTTGGAACTTAAGGTCCTTCCCCTATAAGGATCCGACACGAACAATTCCGACTAAATCCAATTCAAGATGGCGGCTAAAATTGCGAAAATGTTGTCAAAAACAGGGTTTTTCGCGATTGTCTCGAAAATGGCTCCAACGATTTTGATCTAATTCATACCTAGAGAGGTTATTGATAAGCTCTATCAACTGCAACAAGTCCCATATCTGTAAAAATTTCAGGAGCTCCGCCCCATCTAGGTAAAGTTTGATTTCAGATTTCCAATTATCAGGCTCCAGATACAGTTTAAACAAAAAATTTCGAGTGGAAAAGATTGAGTATGAAAATCTCTACAATTAATGTTCAGTAACATTTCCACCTAAAATTGAAAATAAGCTCGAAATTCGAGAAAATGTTATTATTTCAATTGCAAACTGTTGGCAACTGTTGATTCTATTAAATCATTCACTATGAAGAGATAGAAGACTTCGAGTATCTCCAGCGTTATAGTCCTGTCACCAGCTGGCTTAGATCTTTGAATAGACTTTAGATGCGCGGGAACACTAGCGTCAGGTGATCAATTTTCATAACGGCAAGGAAAGTTGTGTGAGTGCGCCACACCAGATTTTTATGATAATCTCTATTTTATCATTTCTATAATATTGGAAACGTTTCTCTTTGACGAAATGAAACATTCCTAAATAATATTCAAAATAGCTTAAACTTTACACTATTTTCTCTTTTTGTTCGATTTTCTAGTTCTTCAAAATTTAGCTCAGACGTGGACTACGGCTACGCCCCGTTTCGGAAAGCCAATTTTCTGACTCCAGCTGTTTAAAGTCTAGAACTTAGCTAAATCCCGAGCTCGAAAACCGGCAACGTTAGTAGACAAAAGGTTGATCACTCACAGGTGTATGATTCAAAGTGGTGGGGGGAACGCTAGCGTGACGTCACGTATAGTAAAAATGTTCTAGAGTAACCCACTGAGCATACAGTTTATTCACTGTATCTTCAAATATATTGTCGTTTAATCTCCTCAAAATTGACCTAGAACTTTAAAATTATCCATACTTATAGCGAATGAATCACCGATTCTAATGATGTTGTTAAATATTTCAAGTTCATTCAACTTTTATGAATAAAATGAAGTTGAAAGTTTTTCATGAATCTAAAAACGTGACACGAAAAAGTTAATAAGCTGGAAAAGCATTAGTAGACAATGTTATACTATTATAATTTCAGATTAACCCTTAAAAAATCTTGATAAACCAATGCATCGCAATAAACCGATAAGCCGATCCCAATAAATCCGATGAGATCATTCATTGTAAATGCACTGAACACATGCTGGTATCGAGCACATGTTCTACGAGAATCAAAATATCTCATCCCCGAAATTCACAATCTGATGTATAGCCATACTACAAAATATAAACACGACCTAGAAGATGAAGAAACCTTAAGGGTTTGAAAGGGAAGGTTAGAAGGTGGGGTTTTTGCTTTTATATGGCAAAATGCTTGTATTATTCAAATGTTTTAATAATTATTGTAAAGCAGAAACAGAAAGCTTGCATGTCAGATAATGTTTGTGTTATATAATTTGACTATACGACACCATATGATTTTCAAGAATGCGATATTCTGCCTACTCTGTACTACAGCCTACGTCACGGCTGCAGTTCCCCCACTCCAATTGCATTTCAACGAAAATACTATAGATGAGTGACCAACCTTCTGTCTACTAACTTTGGAAAACCGGCTCTAAAGATTTTAAAATAACCATCCTCCCTCGGTGAATTGAGAATCAATATGTAAAATTTAAAGTTTGAAGTCTAGAACTTAGCTAAATCCCGAGCTCGGAAACCGACCCTTGAGGTTTCAGTAGGTCAAGTTTTCTGATTAGATCCTTGCAGAGCATGGGTTACCTGCTAGTCGAAAAATAATTAATATTGAACGAATTTATTAGTTATCATGTCGATGTGATCAACCTAGCAACACACGAGAAAGTTGTCAGTTGATAAAATACTGGTGTATGTCATTATTGCACTACATCCTTCGGTGACAACTTAACCAGGCACATTCTAGTAATAACTCAACCGTATCTTCTGTAAAAGTAGCTGTGCTGTCAAACGTAACTTACTGCGGTTCCAAGCGACATCACATCTCACTCAAATTATCAGAGTAAAATAATTGACTATCGGCAATTTACTTTCCAATGCATTGGCGATCAATATTTTACGCTATCTATATTTTCAGCAGTAGGCCTAGGTACCTCACTATCATGAAGCAATCTATGATAGATAACTTCCTTTCACTTATGCCAGATTTTAATGACTATCCATGCAAATGATGATGATAATGATTATGAGTTATGGTTGAGATGTCTCGTGATATAGTGAGGTCCACGTTATAATGGCAGTGGAGAAAGATAAGAGAACAACGTTGCCGATCCTCTGTCTTGTCAATTCCTCCTATAGACGATAGCTGATACAGGTTTATTGATGTAATATTGACTGTTCATTCTCGTTTAAAATAATAAATTTTCCTATTATATTAAACGAGCAATTTCTGTATTTTTATATCTGGCTATTTCTATATCTGGTTATTTCTGTTCAACGGATCTAGAAAACGGCTCTAACGATTTTCACGGAATTTGGATCATAGTAGGTTTATGATATGAAAATTCGATTGCACTAGGTCTCATCTTTGGAAAAACTCGCTGAACGACATTAAAAGGATAATTCATCCTTGGGTGAAAGAGCTGAGACTTTCGTCGTCTGTGGATAGTAAAAAGTAAGCGAGTGTTTCTGTGGAAAATCAAAATATCGCATCCCCGAAATTCATAAGCTGACGTATAGCCAGCTGTGAAATATAAAACACGATCATTTTAGAGAATTGTGTTCTGTTTATCAATAAATAAAAATAACGAGCGAAACTCGGTGACCCGATATTGTAATATCAACTGTTCATTCTCGTTTAAAATGATCAATTATATTTTATTGAGCAGGAAATTATATTTTTCAATGATTCCATAATGAATTTTCATAATTGAGATAGAATATTTTGTTAATGAATTATTAATTCTACATTGTTGAAAGACGATCTGTCAACAGAGCAAAGTGAGAAAGAGATAGCGCTATCCGCTTTGTTGAAGGATAGACAAGGATAGCAATACCATTGCCAATCAAACACTGCCATTATAACGTGGACCTCACTACAGTAGTTATTTTTCGTGAAGCTATGTGAGGCTGGTAGTCTCTCATACTGTGCCGTTCTTACACTCTCACCCGACCGAAACAGTAATAATAGACAGTAGTTGACAGTAATTGAGTTAACAGAAAATCGACTTGAAATTTGTAACATGAATAACTTCTTCTTCTTCTGCTTCAATCATCCGATTGGTTGGCAGCTTTCCATCTTTGTCTGTCCAGAGCCAGCTGTTTTAGTTGGGTATAGCTCTGGACCCCAAGATCCCGGGGTAATCTGCTTCAAATATTGTAGCCGGGGTCTTCCACGAGCCCGTTGTCCACTGATTGCACCTTCCAGTATTGTTAGCGTGAATTCGCTGTGTCTTATAATATGTCCTATCCAAGAATGCCGTCTGTCCCTAAGAGATTTCAATAGAGTTTTTTGTGTCTCTTCAGCCCTTTGAAATACTTCTTCATTTGTTATTCTATCGGTCCATTTTATTTTCAGCATTCGCCTCCAACACCATACTTCAAATGCATTAATTGCCTATTCTTCCGCCTTACCGATAGTCCATGTCTCATGAATAACTTATACCATGAGATATCTTCTTTAGCTATCTGGTTTTCTATGATTCGACTCTGTGTGAAAAAACGGGTCCTAATGTGAGAATGCCAGGACTAGATCTGGAATCGAGCCCATTACGGTTGTGCAAGCAACATTTCATCCATGACCAAACACTAGAGCTAGAAAACGTTACATCATTTACATGTTTTATTATCATTTTTCTCTATTCACTCTATATGTATAAGTTCCCGTATAGATAGCCAAAATACGAATATCTAAGCAACTTGAAAAGCCAACCAAATAATTCTAAAAGTTGATTCAGACTTCAAACTCCACCACTGAGCATTTTTTCTTATATTCCACTTTCACTCCAATTTGAAGTACCTGTTATGAATACATGTTTTTGGATAGCATTGACATATCAGCCCACGAAATATGAATGATAACATTCAAAATCTTTTTTAACTCTTCTAACTCTCCCAATTTGATCCTCTGTACATTCATATTATCTCTGTTTTATCTACACGAAAATATTTCGATCTAGCAACAGGGCAAAGCGATGGACAAGGGTAGCAATACCATTGCTAATCAAACACTGCCATTATAACGTGAACCTCACTACAGTCAGTTTACTAGTCAGGCACTATTATTTATTGTATAGAGTAGAACATGTTAATTTTTTATGTAGGAAATGTGGGTATGAGACAATAATGGTACATTCTACAAAGCAGCATGTTATCATGGAATAAGGAAGGAAGTCTTCAAAGATACATTCTTCGTATCAGATAGAGGAAATAAAATCGAACAATACCTAAAAGTGGAGAGAACGTGATCAGCTGACTGCATTATAGATGCAGTTGGATGCAGCAATGCATCTCAAGGCTAACCGGAACTTTGACAATGATTAATTGTTGATTGACAGAATCTGATGCGCTTATCATGTGTGTGTAATCAATATGACATGTGCTGAGAACCAAGCTATTATAATTGATGGTTTCTCTCCTATTGTAGCCTTGCCTACACCCAGCGCCTCAATAGGCACAAAAAAGTGGAGAAGTGCTACGATGAAAAGGAAAAATCTTGTCTGAATTTATCAATATCAAGGTTGTGACAACAGAGTTGAGAAATAGTAGGCTTATTGATAGATATAGTTGATGTATTAGGCCTACGGTATGTGGATTGTTATTCATATGATACATTGTTTATATATAAACAGATAAGTGCCTTCTTTCCAACTAAAACTACTCCTTAATCTAATAGAGAAATAGATGACAACTTTCAATGTGAGTTAGTTATTGAGCAAGAAATTCTAAAACAATATCAAGATCAAATCTTTATTGATTGATTGATACAAAAAGTACATCATCAAAATAGCGAGAGAAAAAATGAGGTAACCTTGTGCTATTCCTCTCCCAAATTTAGATAAGGTCTACGGTACTTATAAAAAAAGCCAGAAACACTTCATTGACTATTGATTGGTTAATACAATAAATACATCATCAATTACTAATACTCCAATTACAGATGGAATTAAATAGAGAGTGCATTTATTCAAATGCTAATTAATATATATTTATTATTTAACGAAAATCCTAAATAAATGCTGCAAATCACCCCGAAGACCTCTGCTACTGCAGATATTGACAACAGGGTTAACAGCTAGATGAAATTTGAGAACTACTATCCAAAAATTAGTTGCCAGCCCGGGAACTAATTTTTCCCGGGCTGGCAACTAATTTTTGGATAGTAGTTCTCATCGAATTTCCATCTAGCCGTTAACCCTGTGTCATGTCTGCAGTAGCAGAGGTCTTCGGGGTGATTTGCAGCATTTATTTAGGATTTTCGTTAAATAATAATTAAATACTCCAATTATTACAATATTTGAATGAGACAGAAAAGATCTAGAATGAGAAAGATTCATACAATCAATCCATCATCAATTACTAAAACTCCAATTATTACAGTATTTGAATGAGAGAGAAAAGATCTAGAATGAGAAAGTATCATCAGTATTGAAGTGAGAGAAGATTTGAGTTGAATGAGAAAGAAAAAGCTATAGTTTGAAGGATTTTACAGCTTATTGATCAATAGAAATCTCATTTTATTCTTTATTGATTCGTACAATAAGTAGGCCTACGGTTCATCATCAAAAATGATAGGGAGAGAAAAAATAAGGCAACCTTTTGTGCTTTTCCTCTCCCAAACTTAGATGAGGTTACACATAGTCCGAAATAGGTTAAGCCTTGTTGTTGTTCGCTTTACAGAGTTTTCAGTCCTTAATTATTTTCACAAAGTAGATTTTCAAATTTAGATTCTTCAAAACCAAAAATAAAATAAATATTTCACATTATTATCATTAAAATAGAAAATATTCACATATTGAAGAGAAATTTTGAAGGACCATAAAACAAACTTATTTATTCTGAGTCATTGAGAGTGATTGAGCAAGAAATTCTTCAACAATATCAACATCAATAGGGGTGATTGCGGCGATTATTACTTCAATTAATTCTTACGGGAAGTTTGCAATTTCTCACCTTATCTATGGAGACATTTTTTCACACTTAGGATTCATTAACACAATAAAAGTTGCAACAGTTATTAAAGTTTATCAAAGTTGTATGTCTTGAGTGTGAAAAATTTCTGTACAGTATATGGGTCCTGTAGATTTTGAAAATGGTTCCAACAAATATCATGAGCTTTGAAATATATAGTAGTTTCAAATACTGTTGCTGGTGATATGTTGTGATATCTATCCATAATGAAAACACTGGGATGTTGTTAAGGACATCTCTTATTTATTGTAAAAATCACAAACATTGTCTCAACACCAATGATCAGACACTGAAGATGACACGAATGGTGTTGAGATAATGTTTGTGATTTTTACAATAATTAAGTGATATTTTTGACAACAACCCAGTGTTTTCATTATATGGTACCTAGTTTTGTGAAATAAATATAGAACACAACATGTTTAACCACTACACATGCAAATTCAAAAAAAAATTAATCATCCATCCCTTGGATATTGCACTGAGGTGCTATAATATTCTCTTGAAATTTATGTAAAATAGTAAAAGAATAGATAAAGAGCCGGTTGCATAAAAGCCGGTTAAATTTTAATCGTGTTTAATTTCATGAGAACCAATCAGAGAAGCCGTCTTATAAAAAAGGCTTTGTGTGATTGGATCTCGTGAAACTAATCACGGTTGAAATTTAACCGGCTTTTGTGCAACCGGGCCCCAGTATTGTAATTTTATCTCTCAAACTGAGCTATCTGTATCCTCGTAGATCAGTAGCCGGTTGCACATGGCACTGGGAATACACATTATTGTAACACTTAGTTTCAGTGTTCACACCATCTTCAGGTTATAAAATAAATCTCAAACACACGTTTTACCAATCAAATTAATAATAATTAATTACAAATTATGATTCGTAGATCTATTATTTCATTATTTTAAGAAAAAAGGTACTATAATTATTTTTTATGAAAATATCAAATTCTCAAATTTGTATTCTTAATCTATTATTTTAAGAAAAAAGGTACTATAATATTCCATTTTATGAATTTATAATATCCCCATTTATCAATTTTACAGATTCTGGAAGAAGAATTTTGAAAGGAGTGAGTGGCAAATTCAAAGCAGGTCAGCTATCTGCCATACTTGGACCTTCAGGCGCCGGAAAAAGCTCTCTACTCAATGCAATATCTGGTTACCGGTATGTTTTTATTACTTTTTTATTTCAATATTTTATTCCATCTAAATCTACCAAAGTAATATTTTTTGTTGATGATGATGTCCACGTGAAGGCACATATACACAAGAACAGACTTATATACAATGAGTACCTATAATGAAAGTGGAGAGAGATAAGAGTACAGCTTTGCGATACGGATGTTACTATGAGTCCTCTCCCAAAAAAGATAATTCTGGGGTATAAATTAATAAACTATCAGTCAATGCCAAACATGAGAGTCACCTTGAGTATACAATAATATTTTTAATAAAAACAATATAAAAACTTGTAGTAGGAAAAATTTAAAATATTTCAATCTATGTGTTATAGTATATACTGTTTTTATTAATTTGAACAAAAGTAGCCCATATAAGTAGAGTGAATTTATACAATAATATCTTAATCTATCTATCTCACGAGCGCACATTTGCTATTAAATAGAGAAGATACTACAGTCAATATTGAAAACAAACAATACGGTAAACAATATTTCTGTCAATGAAAAATGACTGTTCATTGAATTAAAATTTGAAACTCCAAAATCCTGACCAATATGACATAAATACTATTGAACGAGCAATTTCTGTTTAGATGTTTAAATGTTTATATATCTGTATGCGACCGGATCTCGAAAACGACTCTATAGCGATTCTCACGAAATTTGGAACAAATTTGATTTAAGATATGAAAATTCGATTGCACTAGGTCTCAACCCTGGGATAACTCGCTGAAGGACATTAAAAGGATAAATACTTCCTTGGAAAAACAACTGGAAATTTTGTCGTCTGTCGATACGGTAATGGAAGTGAGCGAGCGAGTGCATGTGTGGGTTATTCCTCAGCTGATCTCATGAGAAGAATAATCCAGCAAAGAAAGCTTATTTTTGTTTATTTCTCTTTTTTTAAACATGTTTACTTCAGAAAGTCCAAAACAGTAACTGGATGCTGTTAGTGTAGAATAGTACATGGTAGTATATTAACAAATATTGTAGCAAACATAGTATATCATTCTAAATCGAATTCATTGTAGGCCCATATCTATTTGTAATTGCTGATCTGCTTGTTTTTTTGAAGTGCGAATGAATAATTATTCATTCTGATGCGAATAAATTATATATTTTGATGAGTGATAGTAGTTTAACCTAGATTTTGATTTGGACTGTAGTATAAATTTGAAAAGGGACAGTTTTGGGCATAAGACTGCTGTGCCTCCTCATATAGCTGTAAAAATAATTCTACGACTGAAAAAATGAATAATTAAATTAAACTAAAAATTTATTGGTTTATTATACTGTCATGGATAGTGACAAGCATCATATCGACAATAGTCATACAATGAAGAGAAAACAAGATAATGACACAAAACACAACAATTTTGTACATAATGGAACAATTTTGTACATCATAACACAAATAACAAAATAACAAATAACCTCTATATCTAAGCCCATACAACATTTATAACTAATGCAACGTATTCAATGGTTGAAGATACTTCGCCACTCATAAAAACATTTCTCTAATAGCCAACATTTTAGATTAGTCTTGAAAGAGTTTAGGGTTTGGGCAGCTTTAATATTCTGGGGTAAACAGTTAAACACTTTTTTGCCAATGTAATTTCGGTTGTGCTCATAAAACCCTGTCCTGTGCTGTTCAACTCTGACTAAGCCCCTGTATCTTGTATTGTGTTGATGAACATTCACACCTGTCAATTTCAATCGAATTAGTTTTTCGATACAAATTTTCTATGCTTTTACACTCCAGAGCGAAGCTCGGTCCCCTGATATTATATTATTATTTCTCATATGATCAGGTGACACTTTATGTTGATTTTGCTGATTTGTACAATTGTTTCAGATCTCAAGGCGTGAGTGGTCGTTTGAGACTGAACGGAGTGGCAAGAGATGAAGCCAGGTTCAGAAAGATGTCGTGCTATATTCAGCAGGAGGACCTTTTGCAGCCAATGCTTACTCTCCAGGAAGTCATGAACTTTGCAGCCTTACTCAAACTTCCGCCAGGAACTGGATACAAACAGAGAAGAGTTGTGGTAAATCTCTATAATCATTATGATAAACACTGTAGGCCTACTTATAAAAAAAGCCAGAAACACTTCATTGATTATTGATTGATTCATACAATAAAAACATCATCAATTACTAAAACTCCAATTATTACAGTATTCGAATGAGAGAGAAAAGATCTAGAATGAGAAAGTATCTTAAGTATTTATTCATTTATTTATCTATTTATCCCATAAAAACATAGAAAAGCTCACAGACAAATTCCAGTACGAGCCTTAATGACATATTTGATAGTGTAATATTATGTACAATATTAAAAAATAAAATAAGAGAGAAGAAAATAATATCGCACTTCATTAAATATTCACAATTCAGTAGGCTATAACTAATAAGATTAGAAGAGAATGATATATTGGTTAGATTCCGGAAAGTTAGTAAAAGGGTATAGGATGAAAAATATTTAAATAAAAGAAAGAAGAAACAGTTGAAAAAAAGGAGAGTTAGTAGAGCTCAAAAATAATAATTTATTTATCAATTGAGCAGCATATTTTTTTCACAAGATTTTTTAATTCATTGGAGCGGTCATAAAGGTGTCAGTTAGTAGAGCTCAAAAATAATAATTTATTTATCAATTGAGCAGCATAATTTTTTCACAAGATTTTTTTAATGTATTTTTTGAAAGCGGTCATTGGAGGGGGGTGTCAAAGAATGGGTTTAGTCTATTGTTACAATCTCATTGTTCTATTCAGGAAGATATTGAAATGGTGAGCGGTTCTGACAAACGGTATCTGAAATAGCAGATTAAGTCCATTCCTATTCCATGGAACATGGAAATTTTACAAATTGTTGAAATCTGGCATGAATATATTATTATTACTCTGTTGTATATCCATACTTTTTCACTGTTAAAATTAAACTTGAATTTTAAAAAAAACACTTTTGAAGTGAAAATACACTTACTTTTGTAGTGACGATCGTTTCGACCTGTTGTTGGTCATCATCAGACGGTGGGAATTTACTCAGATGACAAGGCTATTTGTGGTAAGGGATGAAGGTTGTAATATTACATTTTTCTTCTCACATTTAAATCGAATCTTCAATTCGAGATCTATGAAACTTTATAGTAAATGTCAGAGTTATCAATAGACGGATAAACTTTTTGACGGAGAATTTATTATCGTAAATGTTTGTTGCATTGTTCCATAATGTCACCGAGGTAGGGTTAACAAATTATTAAATAAATCGTTTATTTGAATAGAATATATGTATAAAAATTTAAAATAACATTTTCAAAATAAAGTTTTATTGAGAACAGATGTAGAATGTGAATTCTAAACTTATAAGTTATAATTTTGTGTTGACGTGTCTGTAAAGATCGATATTGAATAGGGCGTTGTCTTTCGTGACTGGCAACTTGTGTCTTTTTCCTGTTGGACCTTCTTCTGAAAAACATGGCTGGCTGTTGCTTGTATAATTTTGTGCTCTGAGTTATTGTCTGTTTAAATGAATTTATTAATGTTTTAGATTGAAGTTTATATAAATTTTTGTGCAAAATTCGCTATTAGTGTAGTAAAGCCATAGCCACTGTGTTTCAACTGTAAACTAGATAAGTTTTTAGTTCGTAGTTACTTGAAATCATTAAGCTTATAAGTTATTGTTCGTTTTATATTTCTGTGTTTTTGCCAAAATTTTCATCTGAAGATTATAAGTTAATTTGCTCTGAAAACTGGATTTCTCATTCATAGGCAATAGATCCATTCACAGTTTATCAAGTATCTATTTTATTGGAGCCGACAACTTTCCTTAGTGTGATAGGAGTTATGCTATTCCAACCGTTTAAGGAAAAATTGGTAGCACGGCAAATGTACGCCCTGTGGTGGGACCGAATTACAAAATAAATATGTCCCAAATGGTACACCATGAAATCCCTGGTTATAGAAATTATTAGTGGATAGATATCTTGATAGGTTGTGAATGGTTTGTTGCTGAGTGGGAAATCGGTTCAAGAGAGATCAAGTCCTAATGAATATATTATCTGTGCAGACTAGCAAAATGGCATACAATATGAAAAATATTAAAATTGATGATGAGTTAATAGCTGCCTTAACACAACTGTTTGATAAGCAAGATGCTAGGTTAGACCAAATGTTTAAAAATCAAAATGCTAAGATTGATAATTTGAAACAAAATCAAAGTGCTAGGTTTGATGAGATGAAGCAAGAATTTGCTAGCATTAGACTAGAGCAGGTTAGTATAAACCTTCTATTGAAAATGCAAATGAATCAGTGAAAGATAATCATGAAGATGAAAACAAATTGAAGCAGGATGATAGTAGTGTTAAGTTACAAGATCAACTCATTCAAGTTTCTGACAATGTAGGCCTAGTTACTGTTGTTGAAAAAGTCAACCATAGTGAAAGTGTAGAATTGAGTAAAGAAGTAGGTAGGGAGTTGTCTTCATTGAAAGTCAACTATCAAGAAAGTACTATTGCTACATTGAGGTTAGGAAAACAGTAAACAAATCGAATGTTTCTATGGATCAGATTACTACATCGAAAGTTAGGAAAACAGTAAATAAAATGAATGATTACATGAGACAGGTTTCTGTGGAGGTTAGAAACAATGTGAACAAAATGAATCTTGCTTTGAGTCAAGTTGATGAGTTAAACTTTCAACTGAGAATTGAAAAGGTGTATGCAATGCATTCTCAAGTGAACATGACAAACTTTTGTAGGCAAAAC
>NW_024092830.1:0-14253 GCF_014356525.2 Nilaparvata lugens | reverse complement strand
TGAACAGTTTGATATGACACCAACAAACCGGTATCACTTACCCTCCATAGAAGGCATTGACAGGACAGATGATCGGCAACGTTGCTCTCCTATATCTTTCTCCACAGTCATTATAACGTGCACCTCACTATAGATTATCCTTCTGCTAACAGTAAGTAATCTGGAACTTACTAACTCACAATAGTCTTCTTTTCAAAACATTAAACATTGAATAGACTTTTTCAGATCTTTCTTAAAAGTCTTATAAGATTGTACTTATAATACTATAGAGTTTGACTTCATTTTAAAGTATATGAAATTATTAAAATATCAAGTTCCTCAACAAAATAATATTGATGTTGCTTTTCATGACGAAACACTATATAATAACTTTGTTGTAGTTCAGACACTGAGTTACTTTTAAATATTTGAAAAACACTTACTTTTGTTGGAGTATTGAGGAATGCATTTCACTCCTGAAGAGGAGCTTCATCAGCCTCTTCGAGTATTGAGGAATGCATTTCACTCCTGAAGAGGAGCTTCATCAGCCTCTTGGAGTATTGAGGAATGCATTTCACTCCTGAAGAGGAGCTTCATCAGCCTCTTGGAGTATTGAGGAATGCATTTCACTCCTGAAAAGTAGCTTCATCAGCCTCTGAGGCTGAGGCTGATGAAGCTCCTCTTCAGGAGTGAAATGCATTCCTCAATACTCGAAGAGGCTGATGAAGCTCCTCTTCAGGAGTGAAATGCATTCCTCAAGACTCCAACAAAAGTAAGTGTTTTTCAAATATTTACAAGTAACACAGTGTCACAACTACAACAGAGTTGGAATTATATTATGTTAAATATCTTGGAACCCATTAGCATTTGAAATATTCTAATGATTACTGGTTCTTTTGGAACTTGCGAAAGGTACATCAAATTTCGATCCCTTCTCAAGATAGGATATCTCCTATTGCCGCAATAAAACTCAAAATCAAGAGTTTTAGCCTACGGTACTCGAAAACTATTTGAAATTTGTTTTTTTCTAAAATTCATTCCTCGTTCGATTCAGCATTTCAATAGTCATGGTAGAATGAATGAGATGAATGTCTGTGTCTGCACTCTCCAAATGAGATTGTATCTCAGTATCATCTTGCTGAAATTAGCATGGAAGATCTGATAGAAATCACACAACAGACAGAGAAGATGATGTGAGTGAGAAATTGACAAAATTCAGTGCTGTGTGTGGTGCAATACGTAGAACAATAGGGAAGAAAACAAGACAACCACTCAGATGAAGTTCTACAGACTAATGACTGTACCAGTAATAGCTTATGGAAGCGAAGCCTGGGTCTCAATGATAAAAACTGAGTTCCGTATTCAAGCAGCCGAAATGAGGTTCCTTCGAGCAGTCAAAGGTTACACTAGATTGGATTACATGAGAAATGACGTAATAAGAACCGAACTGAATGTAGAGTCTTTATTGCAAATATTGAAGAAAGTAGAGAGACTGGTCTAGCCATCTACTTCGTATGCCAGCAAATAGACTTCCATTCAAGCTTGGCACTACAAACCCGATGGGAGAAGAGGCGTCGGACGACCGATGAAGAAATGGAAGCCGGAACAGGCCAAAAGAGCCTAATCCTTAAATGACGATGATGATGATGATGGGATCTGATAGAGAGTACAGATAATATCAAAGAATCTTGTAAACAAATTGACCTGAATTAATTGAGAGTTTATTCAAGATATTTATCTCGACAAGCACACTTAACATGCTTTACCACTTGATTACCATCACTGATAACACATAACAGATTGTATCAAAAGATATTAAGGACAGAATAAAAGTAGCACTATACATTATAATAAAACAAGACAGATTCTGTTCTATATAATAATAATAATTATAATAATAATATAATAATAATAATAATAATAAATCATAATAATAATAATAATAATAATAATAATAATAATAATAATAATAATAGACTAATAATAATAATATTCGAGTGACCTGGCTGGCTCAGGTCTGGTGTCAGAGTTTTCAGGTCACACCTGATCAATTTCAGGGCCTCTCACATGACCAAACGACTGCTTTTCAGGCAGCCGGGACCGACGGCTTAACGTGTTGATCCAAAACACGGGAGTGGCCCAGGATGAATGTATGATCTATTGAAAAGCACAGATATTGAAAACAGATGAAAGATAGCATAAGTTATGCTTTGAATAGAAATATGAATCTGAGTACCATTTTTCAAATTTTTCTTAAATTAGTTTTCAAATAATTTTAAAAAAGGTACACAGATTTTTATTTTTATTTTTATTCAAGAGTAGCCCTTAAGAAAAAATCTGGTGTGGCGCACTCACACAACTTTCCTTGCACTTCTCCTTCTTCTTCTTTCTCTTCTTCTTCTCCTCCTCCTCTTCTTCTTCTCCTCCTCCTCCTCCTCTTCCCCCTCTTCCCCCTCCTCATTCTCCTCTCTCCTCTTCTTCTACTTCTTCTTCTTCTTCTTCTTCTTATTCTTATTCTTATCCTTCTCCTTCTCCTTCTCCTTCTTCTCCTACCTCCTTCTCCTGCGTTCTCCTTTTCGTCTTCTTCTTCTTCTTCTTCTTCTTCTTCTTCTTCTTCTTCCTCCTCTTCCGTCTTTTTCTTCTTCTCCTGCCTTCTTCTCCTACCTCCTTCTTCTTCTTCTTGTTCTTCTTCTTCCTCTTCTTCGACTTCTTCTTTTCCTTTTTCTTCTTCTTCATCTTCATCTTCCTCCTCACCTCCACCTCATTGTCCTCTTATTTTTCTCCTCCTCCTCCTCTTCTTCTTCTTCTTCCTATTTTTCTTCCTCTCCTCCTCCTCCTCCTCCTCCTCTTCTTCTTCATCTTCTTTTTCTTCTCCTCCTTCTGCTTCCCCTCTTTTTCTTATCATTCCACTCCTCCTCCTTCTTCTTCTTCTCTTCTCTTCTTCTTCTACTTCTTCTCTCCTTTTCCTTCTTCTCCTTCTTTTCCTTCTTCTGCTTCTCCTGCCTTCTTTACCTCCTCCTTCTTCCTCTCCTTCTTCTTCCCTATCTTCTCTTTTCCGTTTCATTATAATTCACCTCAAAAACTATCTCTACACGAGTGGGTACTGCTCGCCTTCTCTGTAATTTATAATAAATAATTACTTGTTAAGTAGTTGAGCAGCCCCCAAATTTGTTGGGTAAACTCAGAGGGGCGTGACTGAGCTCCCTGCTCAAATTATATGGTTGACCTGTTTTCTATCCTGCTGTTGCTAAACAAACTCAAATGTTTGCCTCCCTCCTCACCATCCCTTCAATTTTGTATCCCTTCATTAATGGTTCAACAAACAGGCTTTAAAACTTCTCTGCAGACATTATTACACATTATATCATAGTTGAAAAATACTATAACTTACTATGCTAGCTTTTCTTCATCATAATATGAAGGTTGATAATATGTTTATAGGCCTATGTTAGTAGTCAAATCAAATCAAACAGTACAAACAAAATTCCAACATACAAGAACTAATCTCGATAAATTTTCACTTTCCTTGACCTATTACCATAGGTAAGGAAAGTTTGCTTTCCGAAAAAATTAGGTACCCCAATTTCTAAATTTCCATACGTTTCAAGGTCCTTTGAGTCCAAAAAAGTGGTTTTTGGGTATTGGTCTGTATGTATGTGTGTGTGTGTGTGTATGTGCGTCTGTGTACACGATATCTCATCTCCCAATTGACGGAATGACTTGAAATTTGGAACGTAAGGATCCGACACGAACAATTTCAATCAAATGCGATTCAAGATGGCGGCTAAAATGGCGAAAATGTTGTCAAAAACAGACTTTTTCGCGATTTTCTCGAAAACGGCTCCAACGATTTTGATTAAAGTCATATCCAAAATAGTCATCGATAAGCTCTATCAACTGCCACAAGTCCCATATCTGTAAAAATTTCAGGAGCTCCGCCACATCCATGCAAAGTTTGATTTTAGATTCTCAATTATCAGGCTTCAGATTCAATTTAAACAAAAAAGATTGAGCATGAGAATCTCTGCAATTAATGTTCAGTAACATTTTCACCTAAAATCAAAAATAAGCTCGAAATTCGAGAAAAAGTGATTATCCAATTGCAAACTGTTAGCAACTGTTGATTCTATTAAATGATTCACTATGTAGAGATAGCAGACCTCGTGTGTCTCCAGCGTTATTGCCCTGTCACCAGCTGGCTCAAGTCTTTGAATAGTTGAGATGCGCGGTAACACTAGCGTCAGGTGATCAATTTTCATAACGGCAAGGGATGTAGTGTGAGTGCGCCACACCAGATTTTTATAATAACTACTGATGTTTCTACAGTTCTCCTCATTAAAGTCTCTCTCCTAAAAATCTTGAATAACTGAGTTTGAACACTTTGACTCCTACACCATCAGTTGCTTGAAAATAATATTTGTAATCATAGAAGACTAGCAGGTAACCCGTGCTCCGCAAGGCTCCAATTAAAAATTTCACAAACTGTAGAATTTAAAATAGACCTATAACCATACTCGGTAAATCGAGAATCTTCATGCAAAATTTCATGTTAATCAGTCGAGTAATTCAGTCGTGATGATGCGTCATCCGTGAATTTTCTATCCTGTTCTTGTTTTATCCAATAATTATTTCCTTATTAAATTATAGATATATTTATTGCATAAATAATGATAGAATTAAAGAATAATTTACAATAATCAATTGAGAAATTCTCAGAATGTCTACAGGCTAATTGAATATTGAAGTAGGCTACCATAATGTGTGGATTTTTATAAACATCATTCTATACCGTATTGAAACATTGTACTAATAAAACATAAAACAAATAAGGTAGTATTGTAAACAATTATTTTATTTTGAATAGGCTTAACGGAATTTTAGAGCATATAGGTAGGTAGGTGGTACCTTATAATGAATTAACAATAATATCGAGTTACCTGGCTGGCTTAGGTCTAGTGTCAGAGTTTTCAGGTCTCAACTGATCAATTTCAGGGCCTCTGACATGACCTAACGACTTCTTTTCAGACAGCCGGGACTGACGGCTCAACGTGGATAATGAAGACATCCTCAGTCTATAATTTCAATAATTCACATAATCCTATCTACCTGCCCCAATATCCATTCCGAATGTTTGCTTGGTCAAATAATCTCGATTCAAGTCTCCAATTTCTTCTTCTTCTTCTTCTTCTTCTTCTTCTTCTTCTTCTTCTTCTTCTTCTTCTTCTTCTTCTTCTTCTTTCCAGGATTAGGGGAACACACCTGTTCCGGTTTCAAAGGATATAACTATTTATTCTACCATCTTTTCAGAGGTCTGCCAATATCCCTTCTACCGTAGGGTCTATATTTCATGACAGCCTTTGGTATCCTAGTATCTGGCATTCGTTCCACATGATTTTTCCAGTTCAATCTGTTTATTTCAAGTTGTGCAGCTAATGATGATATTCCTAACTCATTTCTAATGTCATCATTGCGGAATCTGTCTAACTTTGTGCAACCTTTCACACTTCGAAGAAAACGCATCTCTGCAGCTTGAACTCTGCTTAATGTTTTCTTCTTGCTAACCCAAGTTTCTGCTCCATACAATAATGTTGGTACCGCCATCATTTTATAAAATTTTAATTGTGTCTCCTTCCTTGTTCTGTTTTTCAACCGGCGTTTTATTGTACCACATATATGTGGAAATCTATTCAGTTTCAGATCCACATCATTATCAAATCCATATGTGATCTCAACACCCAGGTACTTGAAATAGGACACTTGTTCGAGTAAAGCGTAATCCAGCATTATTTTGGTCCTGACAGGTGATTCGCCGCAGAATGCCATTGTTTTGGTTCTGCTTTTTGAGATAAACAAATTTATACTTCTTTGAAATGTTATTCAGAATATATATTGTCTTCTGCAAACTGTCTTCATAGTTGTGTAAAATAACAAGGTCATCTGCGAACATTAAAATCATTAAATATCTTGTCAGATCCAATCGTATTCCAGGAGGAGCATCATTCATACAGCATCATATAACGTCGTCAAGGTAGATATTAATAATAAAGATGGGGATAAGCTACAACCTTGCCTTACACCTTGGTTTGTCACGATTTCTTCGGTGAGGTGGGATCCTGTTTATATTTTAGTCTCCAATTTATATTTTATAATTCTAATTTCATGATATTATAATGTGCGATATAATTGTAGAATCATAGATGCATCGTTTCGAATGACGGTATCTTATAAGAAATATATATCAACTCGATTAGAAGATGTTATAGAATTTTATGAATTATTAGGATGTTTGCTTTTGATTGAGAAAGAGGTTGCAAATTCAAAGTATACAAGACAATATAATGAAAACATAAAGTAAGAACAATATAAGAGCGTGTAGTACCCTTTTATTAAAACATTATTATCAAAACAATATTATTGAGGTTAAGTGAAATCAGGTAGTAAGCAATAATAGAACAGCTGTTTTATTTTCAATTTCTATCATATGATTTGAATGTGAATTCGCCGTATGAAATCGTATGTCTCATAAATAAAATTTTAACATCAATAATGAAAAATCTAGAAGGAAAATAATTGAAATTTGGGCTTCGAGGTGCAAGAGATTGATATTTTTAGAATCTATGTGCAAAATTTGGAGATCTAAATCATTCCCGTTTTCCGGTATGCAATTCACAAGTTGACATGTTTTGATGCGAACAAACACAACCCTACTCTCTCTTATTATATTATAGATTCAAAAGTTTGAAAAAAGGGTAATACAAGTTTTCATATTGTTTTAATTAATTCGAATAAAGTAGCCTATAATTATAAAGGAATTGATTTTATTAAAATATAAAGTAATCAATCTATCAATTTTCATTCCCGTTCAATCTATTTTCCCTTTCTTTTTCTTATTTTCTACTATTACAATTTCAATGAGTAATGAATGGATGAATGCTTTAGAAATAATTCTCAGTCACTCCCACCACAAAACCTAAATTTATCTTGTCGTCAAGTTATACAAAATATTCTAACTATTCTTACACGTGCTAGTTAGTCTATATTATATTATTCAGGTTACAAGCTGCAAGCTTTTCTAATAAAGACAAGAACTCCAGCTTCCAAGAATCTTTGATACAATTCATAACATCCTTTTGAAATAGAATTTAGGGAAAATAATACAGATCACAACATCGTCTCGAAGAATCCGATATGAAGAACAAGAAAGCATGACTCTTTGATAAAGTTGAATACATCCTCTGCAAATAGAATAGAATGGAAAATAAAGCATGACATCAGAAGTTCTTCCCCATCATACGGCAATACTGAGTAGAAACGGTGACAAAAGATGTGTAGGAATTTCTAATAATCCTTCCTCTCTCTACACGCGTGGATGAAATTAACAGACACTTTGTATCAGAGACTTCATTACATTGACAATTTTCGAATAACTTGGAATGTGAGACTTGTTTGATACCACACGACCTTATTGACGTCAGAAGTGAGAGGAGACATTTTGATTTCATCTCGTGGAATACTGAAATATTCCTCACATATTTTATAGAAACATGACACTAAATTTATTAATGGTTTTTGCATTTCGAGAGTTAGGAAAGTAGGGTCGTTTATTATTTTGAGAGCTGAAAATTACTATCTATAATATTTATTTATTATCAATAAGTTATTACTATTATCTAGAATATTAATTTATTATCAATAAATTATCATCTATTATCTAGAATATAATTTATTATCAATAAATTATTATCTATAATCTCAATCACAATCAAATGAAGAATAAGATTGAAAATTCTATTCTTTTAGCAGTGTTTATATCTCTGTAATAAATCATTTTCCTGTAGACGAAGAGATAGAGTAACTAGAAAGTTTACTTCATTTGCGTTATTGGGGTTTGAATATATGGCACACATTGGAATCATTCTATCTTGTGAAAAGAAGCTTTGTAAAAAGGTACATAAATCTCTAATATATACCACATAGCTATACTGGTCTAATAAATTCTGATGTCATATGTAGCTTATCATTAGGTGTTCATTCATACCTCCGCCACCCATCAATATATATAAAAGCGAAATGGCACTAACTCACTCACTCACTGACTGACTGACTGACTGACTCACTCACTCGCAGAACTAAAAATCTACCGGACCAAAAACGTTCAAATTTGGTAGGTATGTTCAGTTGGCCCTTTAGAGGCGCACTAAGAAATCTTTTTGCAATATTTTAACTCTAAGGGTGGTTTTTAAGGGTTTAAAGTTCGTCTTTTATCATGTATTCTTCTTATTCTCTTAATTATGATTGAAAAATGTCCATACCATATGTTAATATAGAACTATAATCTAGAGAGAGTACCTCTTCGAAACAGTTGTTAACTGGTAACTATCTAAATTAATAATTTTGTCAGGTTGGCATTAAGTTGAGTTGACTTAGTTAGGTTGGCACCATTTGAAGATTGAAATGCATTTATCGCGGAAAAATTGATTGGGCACTGCTACTTTAATCAGTGCTATTCCTGGGAATATTATATTACTAGCCGTCAGGCTCGCTTCGCTCGCCATATCCGTTAGCCAACGTTTATCTGGAACCCCGACTGGATCGTCCTAACATATGATAAAAATGCTCAAATGAAAAATGCAGGCGAGCGAAGCGAGCCTGCTGATCTTATTCCTGGACGATCCAGCCGGAGGTCCAGGGGGCGGAGCCCCCTTGCTAGACGGATATGGCGAGCGAAGCGAGCATGACGGCTAGTTATGAATAAATTCAAATTTTGAATGATTTCAAATGAAGACCAGCTCACCCACTTGTCATTCACGCACTTTTGTAGCCCAATGTTCAGTCAAAAATTTAACTCTTGTCGAAAATTAAAATTGAATTTGAAATATTGCAATTTGCAACATTAGTTTGGACATTTCGATCATCACACAGTTCCTCGTATCGATTTATAGTATTCAGATATAAATACATTTTAGATACGGTGCTTGAATGTACCGATTAAAATGTATATTTGACCGAGCTCAAAGATTCAAAGTCGACGGTTTGGCATTTCTCTTAACGTTCAAATGTTTAAATTTTTGAATGTTTGAATGTTTGAATGTTTGAATGTTTGAATGTTTGAATGTTTAAATGTTTATATGTTGCGCATTTACGGTGAGACGCGGTAATAGATTTTCATGGAATTTGACAGGTATGTTCCTTTTTTAATTGCGCGTCGACGTATATACAAGGTTTTTGGAAATTTTGCATTTCAAGGAGAAATGCAAATAGAAGGAAAAAGGAGCCCCTTCATACGGCAATATTAGAGTAAAAATCAGACTATAGAATTATTCATCATAAATCAGCTGACAAGTGATTACACAGATGTGTGGAGAAGCCAGTCTATTACTGTATTTGTATAAGGTCTATAGTTTAAATCAGGTACTTGTGGATGAGAATATATCGTGAGGTCTACTAACTGTTCACAGAGCTACTAGTATAAAATGAAACTATAAATCTCAGTACCGGTACCCTTTTAAATTATTATGTCACAACATGGTTCGGACATTAATGCCATTTTCAAGTGCAATACAATATTACTATTGTATTTTTTATAAAACTTTAAAGTGATAAAACACTCACATTCTTTGGTGTGGTGACGACCGTTTCGTGCTGGTGTTGCACATTCTCAAGCCGAACAGAAACTAAAGTATTTGTGAAGAAGTAAATGAAGTGAATAGAAGTAAATGAAGTATAGATAAGTAAATTTTTATAGAATATTATTATATGAAGTGAAATATATAGATATAAGCCTACAACTGAGTACATTATACTTTAATCTACATACATATTATATAGATATACAATATCTCCATCAATTGAATTTTGGTCAACTCATTTATATAAATAGATAATATAAGCCCATATTATGTATGAATAAATTGTACTTGAATTTTTTTACATATTCTGAAGATAAACGATATCTCAATTCAACTAATTCCGGTCAACTCTATCAATTCAATAGTCTCTAGTTTAAAGTCTATCAATTCAATACGGTATTGAATGTAGACAGAAAAAATAATAAATGGTTGAGATAAGAATAGAGTTCATACTTATTTCCATATTTATATCCATAGAATAAAATAGATCAGACTACCTATATATAGTCTATCAATTCAATCTTGAATGTATAGACAGATGAATATGGATGGAAATAAAACATAGAGCTTATACTTATTTTTTTGGAAGCAGATAACATGTATAGAAGATGAAGTTATACTGCGTTATTTGCTAGATATGAAGGTTTATATCTGGATGTTATTTAAAAACCCGTGAATTCATGAGTAGCGGTTTCTAATTCATGAATAAAATCGTATACATTCAACAAAGTTGACCACGTATTTGGGGTGCGTCATATCAATCGACTCAAAGGTGACCCAATTTTGAGAATGATTATCTGACCACCGCAACACAAATACACATCATTTGGTATTCAGAATTATTGATTCAAGGTATTATATCCTCTAAAATATACTATTATATCACTCATGTATTCAGGGTACCTATTCTATGTGAGCTTGACGCGAATCGATAAATTTGCTATGACAACAGTAATATTATCACTTCATTATATTCAAGGTTTAAGGATCCACGTGTGAGTCATCAGACCAACACACTTATAGAAAATGTTTTGAATTTTTAGCAACTTATTTGAAACATACTATATATATGTGGACCATTGATGATTAAACTCTGTGTTTCATAGAGTCCTAGTTCTGTACTATTTCCTGGATGTATGAAACTTGATAATCTTCTTAAAATGTAATAGGTCAACTTATTTTTATTTATAAAATAGAATTATAGTAATTTTCATTGAAAATGATGAAATAAAACATTAACAATATAAATCAGAAGTCATTAAGAAATCAAAAAATAGTGCTTGTTACAAAAATATACAAGAATTCGTATTCTTAATTTATTATTTTCAATAAGGGTACCTTACTATAATTATGTTCTATAAAAAAATCAAATCAATTTATTGCCACAGACAAACACTCTACAATTTGTATCGGCCATGTCAATATTACAAACTATATTAGAGATCATACATCTTAATCAATTACCAAAAAATCTTCATTCACACTATAAAAACAATTTTTCATGAAAAATTCTTAATTCTTTGATTAAATTCCCTGAGCGTCAAACCTCAGATATTTAGTGGTAAATGGTTATAAAACTCTATTGAAAAGGCCTTAAAAATCATATGGCTGGATTTGTAAAAGCAGTACCGTATTCATTCCTTAGATTCGATTTATTCCTTGTGTTAGAAGAATGAATGTTGTCATGAGTTGAGAATAAGTGACTTTACAAGAAGCAGACAATAGAACATAAAAATACAAGGTAAGCTCATGACTCCCAATCTAATGAACAACGGTTTACAATGCGTTAAAGGAGGCACATTACAATAATTGTTCCAATAGCTTTTTTGTAATACAAGTAAAGATTGAGAATGGCTGCCATTTGCCCATAGTATTATAGTGCCATAAAAAAGATGAGAAAGAACATAACTATATAATAAACATTTAATAATATTTTTAAAGATACTATTTCCTTCAACTTTCTTAACATAAAAATACCTTTGGTAACTTTTGGAATATAGTGTAATCTACATGGCGATTCCATTTCAAATTACTCTGAATAAATATACCTACCCAAAATTTCACTAAGTGCAAAGAAACTTGATAATGTATGCTCATATATGTTAACTCATCTTATTTTGTTCCTCTTTCAGAAAAACAGTGCGTGTTACAAGAATATACAAAAGAGTATTAAGCATTCAAGTAGGTTAGCAAATAGGTACCATAAACATATTACAAAGCCTCTATGATTGCACTTTTGCGTGACGGCATAGAAGTTGAAGAATTCAGAAAATAACATAACGCATTTCATTATATTCTCTCTTCTAACAAAAGTCAATCTGATAAACATCCCTTCACTATGAAAAAAAAACTAATGATTCATAGTAGCCTATCCAGCATGTTCCTCTCCCATTGTGCAATAATGAATAGATTTCTATTTGCAATCAAAAATCCTTAAATTCGGGAAATATAAACAGAGTAATGGGAAATATAACTCCTAAATTATTATATTTATAAAATTCATATTTTATAATAAAGTATTTTAATATAGGTCTACTTGGTGGTAGCAAATATAATTCTTGATTCTTGTTTCATTATTATAGGAATCAGATACTAGAGTGAGATCCACGCTATAATGGCAGTGTTTGATTAGCAATGGTATATAGCTATCCTTGTCTATCATTCAAGAAAGCAGATAGCGCTACCTCTTTCTCGCATTGCTCTGTTACCAGATCGTCTTTCAAGAATGTAGAAATAATAATTAATTAACAAAATATTTCATCTTAGTTATGAAAATGCATTATGAAATTATTGAAAAATATAATTTATTGCTTAATAAAATATAATTGATTATTTCAAACGAGAATGAACAGTTAATATTACATCAATGAACCTGTATCAGCTACCGTCTATATAGAAGGCATTGACAAGACAGAGGTTCGGCAACGTTGTTCTTCTATCTTTCTCCCTTTCCATTATAACGTGGACTTCACTATAGTACTTTCTTCATACTTTATCTATATAAACTCAAGTAGACAGCACTCATGCCATTTTCAAGTGTCAATATATGAGAATGAAATATTTTATTTCATTTTTTTTCATTTATTTATTGTATAAAATACTATAATCATAATACAATATTATGACATTGGAGGAAAAACTAGGCTGAGCCTGTACTATTTCTCTCCAAAAATTTTGATAAAATGTGTAATGTTGTCCAAAGATAAGGTTATATAGTCACACACTGCTTCGTCACTTGATTTTCGGTCCAGAAATGATGATTTAAAATTTTGAATTTGAAGGTTGATTTTATACTCTAAATGAATCACAGAATGTATCACAATAAATTAAAAACTCTAGAAATATTGCACTTATTCGAAACGGATGAAATGGATGAATAAATAATAATGAATAATTCGAATATGTTTTATGATAAAAAGTTAGAATGGGGCGATAGTGATTTCTATAAATATAATATAAATTGTGATTTAAATAAATGGAATTTGATTGTATTGAATTATATTATAATACTGTACAAGCTGGCCCGGCGAACTTCGTACAATTGTGGTAGGAGAAAAACCCTTCAACTTATACCATGGATTTTAAAGGATAATGGTTTAAATTCGCTGTAAGCTGAATCAAAATTTGGACATGAGGTAATTCTTCAAAACTTATTTTGGAAAAAATCTCACAAAATTCACTAGGTTGTAGCCTCCATCCTGAAATCTGTTTTCAGAATTCTATTCTATTTTCACAAATAATTTATCGTAGAAATATTCTTCAGATAATAACCTATATACTGTTTTTAGTTGAAGTATTGTATTGAAGATGACACCGTTGGTGTTGAAACAAGTTTTTAACTTTTTAATAGACTCGTGATATTTTTACACAATATTTTAGTGTTTATTGTGGAATATTCATTTTTCACATTTTCTATAATTTGGATATTTGTCAAAGACTTAGCAGGGACTTATTCTAAGCACATACGGTGTGTGACCCCATTTTAAAGAGAGGCCAAAGTTCATTCTGATTTGGAATTCAAGTCACATTTCACTGGAACTGTGAATTTAATGTGCGTCAAGATTCGGAGACAGATTACAATTACTTCTACTGTATCTTCAAACAGATACAGATAGACTCTACACTGTATCTTTGAATAGAGATTTCAAACGAAGCTACATATCATGAGTCACAAATACATACTGTATTTGTTACAAAGTTGAATACAACATGACTATTTCCAATGTGAGGTCCACGTTATAATGGCAGTATTTGATTAACAATTGTGTTGCTATCCTTGTCTATCATTCGATAAAGCAGATAGCGCTATCCTTTTCCAGCACTCCAACGTTGCCAGATTGTTCTTCAACAATGTAAATATGATTGATTAGCAGAATATGATATTCAAATTGTTGAAATGTATAATTTAATCTTTGAAAAAAAATTTTTTCTTGGCAATAAAATGTGTAATTTATTATTTTTACAGAACTACAATTGGTAATACATCCCATAATTATATACTGGTAATGCTATCCTCTACGAAGCAGTGACAAGACACAGAATCGACTAAGCTGTTCTCCTATCTGTCTCCACTGTTCATCATTATTGTTTTGACCTCTGCCAGGTCTGTCACTCATAGTCGTGGTTGTCACCAGGCCCAAAAAAA
>NW_024092829.1:0-11759 GCF_014356525.2 Nilaparvata lugens | reverse complement strand
TCAACGTCGCGCCTAGTTTCTTGAATTTTATTGTCTCTCCGCGTTTAGGATATGAAACGCGCTGAGATTCAAACTTGGAACAAAGTTCCACATGTTTCAACAAATTTGCTTTACCGTCTACATTTCGAGTTTTGTCTGATGTGAACCGGTGAAAACAGAATTACAAACATGTACTTGACCCTTGTGTTTTGAAAGGTGACAGAGAAGACGAGATAGCCCGTTTTTCCCGTTCGCGGTATTTACTAAACAGAAATGAGTTTTTCCTGCATCGCCTTTTAGCATTAAAAGATTAATTTGGTGTTTACGCGTGCGGAAAATGCTTGTACGGAAGGGGAAAAACTTTTTGTTGTCGTATGCGATGACGTGAATTGCAATGTCCGGATTGAGTATTTCAAATTTCTTAATATCACGTGTCGTCACCGGGAAATTTACACCTCGCGTATTAAGTGTGTGAGCAAACTTGCTCAAATACTTTACACTTAAGCGCGAGTTCCTTGGCTTCTGATGGAAATACGCGAGTACTGACCATAAAAAGCATTTTTCGTCAGAGAGATTTTTCACATTTATAATACAATTTTTGTTTTTCAAAAACTGGGGTGTCTGAATGAAACTGGATGTGTATATAGGATTAAATTTAATCACGTTCACATCCAGTGATTCAATTTTCTTTAGCACCCATCCACTCCCATATCTTACAAAATTTTCAAAAGATGAGAGAATTTTTCTCACGGCTAACATGAAATGCTCATTAAACTCTTCATAGTTCTCAAGCACATTTAGTGCTATGTTGGAGTAACTATGTAGATTTATTAGAGATGAGACAGAGTCACCAACCTGCTTGTCATCCATCACCACTAATTTATACAGCAAAACGTTGAGGACGATGTACCACTTAACATTGCCATCATAGCGTGCGGCATGTTCCTAATTATATCGAAAACTCGACGTTTCGAGCTCTCGAGCACACGCTGATGTCGATATCCTCCTCATCGAGGGTGATGCGATGACGGACTGCTGCGGATTGATCCCACGAAGTCTGCATTCCCTCGGCATGATACTGAAAAAACAAAAGAATAATGATCAGGATGGCATAGGCAATTAATAGTATGTGTAAAGGAATGTAATTCACATCAGTTGTGAATTGGCATTCACGATGTTATCACAGGACAGATAATGTTACATGAAAGATTGAGATTATTATCTTTTGATAAAAATGGACAAAAACTAGTCAGAATTTGTCGGCAGAAATATGGCGAAAGACGGTTTTGTATTCGCAAGTGAACGGATATTGTGCGCTGCGTATTTTGTTCAGTTTGTATAGGAGATTGGGAGCAAAATGATGTTGTAGCCAACGAAATGCAAAGTTTAGCCCGAACTGTAGAAGGAAAGAAATATAACAATTGAAGAGAGAATTACGATAATAAATTCTACGATTATATGAAGAAAGATATTTATCATTTACTAATATGCCAGAAGATTCATCCGACCAAGAGAGGTACTTTGAAAAATGCCTCCACACCATCACATTGTGACTTTTGTAAATCATTACGCAATAAAGCAGAGTATTTTGCGAGAAAGGGTTATTCTACATAAAAAATCCTTATATCTGCAATGTGCTATTGTAAATATATTATAGGTGAACCAACTGAAAAAGTAATTCATTTACCGTTTTGTTTATACGATGAGTGTGAGAAAGAAGAGCGGGGCTTGGATGTTCCGGATATATCATATTCTAAAGATAATCGCGTGCATGCAGTATATTGTAGAAGGTTTTTTCTCCTCGGAGGAGAAAACCTGTGCTCGGAGGAGAAAATAGTCATCGGAGGAGAAAACCTCTCCTCGGAGGACTTTTCCTCCTCAGAGGATAAAATCAAAGTAAAACTGTACTTACATGTAGTGCTTGATGCTGCGTGAATCTCCTCGAGTGTAGATAGCGGGCTACAGGTGTAGATAGCGGGATACAGGTGTAGTTGATTATGCTATGATTGATTCCTCTCAGGTGACCGTGCTATGATTCCTCTCAGCTGTGTTGTCTCGACGAGAGCTCAACTGGTTATGAGGTTCGGAACTCGAGTTGAGAGGTGAGAAAATGCTGTGAAAACAATGAAATATTTAATAACTGAATCGAGAGAAGCTATTCCTCTATGTTGTGAAATATTTAATAACTGAATCGAGAATGCTATTCCTCTATGGGTTGAAATATTTGTTAGAAATAGAGTGCTATAAAGTACAATAAATTATTGCTAGAGTGTGCTTTTCATAATAATAATAATAAGCTGGAGCAAGGTACTCTCTTAGTTGCGATCTTCTCTTTGCTGATACAACATCAAGCTAGTGTACTGAGATGGATAATGTGTTTGCTGTGGAGAACAAGTCTTCAGATTCGAGCGTTCAATTCATTATAGATAGACATTTTAATCAATTAAGTGAATACCATTCTGTTCCTTTAGAAAAAATGAGATATCAATATAATTAAGTGAACTCTTGGACACGCACCTAGATATATTGGCACAGTTAGCAGAAAAAGGATGGACAATCTACAATATTTAACTTTTGTGAGAGATTATGAAAAATTAGGTTCTTGCTTCCATGTTGAAGGATTAACATTGATTTGAATTATAAAATAGAATCAAGGGTTTATTCCGATACATGGGGGATTTCTAGCAGGTGAGTCTCATGCTGAGTTCTAGACGAGATTTTTTTTTTTTTCGTCTTCTAACACTGTGCTATTCGAAAAATGATCGGTGTGGGATACTTACAATCTGATAACGATCTGGGAGCACGTGTTTTGTTGGGGAAATTCGAATTTTTTTCGGCTTGTACCACGCTCTCGCTCGCACGTGCCTGGAACAGAGAGAGAAACGTATGCTATATAAACAGAAGTGATGAGAGGAAAATGTAGGGAGAGGAAAATGAGGAGAGAAGAAGCAGGCGAAGAGGAAGTTGGTGTTTGGGGCACGACCCTGAGGTTGGCGGGGGAGAGGAGGAGGAGTCAATCTGCTCACAAACAAAGGTCAGTTCAACAAATATATTAACTTGTATGTGTACAGATTTTTTTATAAACAATCGATCATTGGAAAAAAAAAAAAATCTGTACACATAAAGTCTTGATTATTATTATTTGATAGCAAAGAATTATTGTTTAAAGTAATCACTCATGCATAAATTATTGATCTGAATTATTTGAACTGATTAGAGATACAAATGGATTACAAGATATAGTGTTAAAAGTAATCGCTCATGCATAAATTATTTGATAGCAAGGAAAATTATTTGAACTGATTAGAGATACAATTGAATTACAAGATATTAGTGTTAAAAGTAACGCTCATGCATAAATTATTTGATAGCAAGGAAATATTATTTGAACGGATTGGAGATACAATTGGATTACAAGATATAGTGTTAAAAGTAATCGCTCATGCATAAATTATTTGATAGAGAAAGAAAATATTATTTGAACTGATTGGAGATACAATTGGATTACAAGATATTAGGGTAAAAAGTAATCGCTCATGCATAAATATTTGATAGCAAGAAAATATTATTTGAATGATTAGAGATACAATTGAATTACAAGATATAGTGTTGGCAGATTCTGCAATTACTCACTTTGAGATTGTGTAGTGAATTATGATCAAGTTCTCTAGTATGATTTGACAAATCTGATCTGATGATAATCTGAAACAATAAGACACTTATCAATATTTTTCAACAGAAACGTGCTGCAGTGGAGAACAAGTCCCACTGTCACCCTGAAAGGAAATATTATTTGAACTGATTGGAGATACAATTGGATTACAAGATATTAGTGTTAAAAGTAATCGCTCATGCATAAATTGTTGATAGCAAGGAAAATTATTTGAACTGATTGGAGATACAATTGGATTACAAGATATTAGTGTTAAAAGTAATCGCTCATGCATAAATTATTTGATAGCAAGAAAATATATTTGAATGATTAGAGATACAATTGAATTACAGATATTAGTGTTGGCAGATTCTGCAATACTCACTTGAGATTGGTTAGTGAATCTATTGATCAAGTTCTCTAGTATGATTTGACAAATCTGATCTGATGATAATCTGAAACAAATAAGACATTATCAAATATTTTTCAACAGAAACGTGCTGCAGTGGAGAAAAGTCATCACTTGTACACCTGATGAAGGAAGTGCAGAGGCAGAGGAGGATGAGAGGAGGGAGATGGACTCTGTTAACTCATCAATCAGCCTGCACCAAACCCTGGGTGCCACTGAGAGAGTTGAAAGAGGATGTAACCCTACCCCATTATCAGCGCAAGGGAGCATACCAATAAACACGGTCGGTGTGTAATTTTAAAAATAAGGAATGCAGGAAGCAAATCTTTGAGGTAGATTTGCTTCTGCATTAGCAGAGAAAAAATAGAACATTTTAACATCAACTGTAAAAATTATGTGTTGCTAGTAACACATAAGTCGGTAAATTGGTCGGATATAAAAATTGTTAAAGCTTAACAATTTTTATATCTGTATACATATGACCTATGTGTTACGAATTGTATGTATGTGTGAATAGTTGAATAAAATGTGTGCATATTTGATAAAAAATTGTTTTCAATTCTTACCTGTTGTTGTTGACGATGTTGATAAGTTCGTAATGAATATCACACAGAAGAAGAAGAAATGGTTCAGCTGCTCTGTTGTGAATGATAATTTAAATAAGGTGAGCAGCTCTTTTATAGTTTGTTGTGAGCATGCTCAGTAGAGTTACCGGCAGAGGCACACAGCTGTGCAGGCAAGCGCTCGCCCCCTCCTTCTCGTGCTCCCACAGATGTGGGTGGGCGCACCTCCCCCTTTTCAAATCACATTCACCTTTTCAGATTCTTATCTATATTCTTATCATTCAAGCAATGTTATAAGCACATAGCAATCTGATACATGCATAAATCTTGTAAAAGGTTGACATATTATGAGAGAGAGTGAACGATATGTTGTTTCAGTCTACACCTCTGTGATTGATTGTATAAACACTTGTGTGAGAGAGAGAAGTACAGACCTATAGTTTTCACCCTAGACATTTTTGACTATATCGATAAATCTTGAAGAAGGTTGAGCAAAGTAACTTTAACGACTAAAAACTTGTCACATAAATCGATTTTTTCATGTAACGGTTTTCGATGTAGGAGTTAATGGGGTTAGCAAGGGACCTCACAGGGAGCAGAGTAATATGGATTCACTTTAATCTGTCACCAAGGGAATTTTTTCCCTCTCATCTATACTGGGAGAGAATTTCTCAATTGATTCTTATCTCCTTTCGGAAAGGGTGCGGGAAAGAGATGTCATGAGTAAAAGAAGGAGATCTCTATCTCTTGAGCCTGTCATCAATCCATTGGAGCGAAATGGATTCACTTCAATTTGACAGTATAGCATTAGATGTAGAAATATGAATTCGCTTTAATCTGACACCAAAGGAATTTCTCAAAGTGAGTCTGCCATCATAGCAATATGGATGCACTTCAATTGTCAGTATAGCATTAGATGTAGAATATGAATTCACTTTAATTTGTCACCAAAGGAATTTTCCCTCTCAAGAGATTTTTTTCCCCCACATCTTTAGAATTCACCTCAATCTGTCAGCATAGCATTAGATGTAGAAATATGAATTCACTTCAATTTGACAGTAGAGAGAGGGAATTTTTCCTCCTAAAAGGGAAATTTTTTTTCCCTCACCTGGAGAGAGAGAGAGAGATATATCTCCCTCTCTCTCTCCCCCTCACCACCACTGGACAGGGGGAAGGGGAAATCTATTTTTAGAAAGAGAGAAAGATATATCTCCTCTCACTCTCTCCCCCTCACCTCCACTGGACAGGGGGAAGGGGAAATCTATTTTTAGAAAGAGAGAGAGAGAAAGATATATCTCCCTCTCTCTCTCTCCCCCTCACCTCCACTGGACAGGGGAAGGGGAAATCTATTTTTAGAACACCCCCGCCCTACAGGCGGGGGAAGGGGAGGAGGGATGGACGAGGGGTGAGAGGGGGGAGGGGGATTTCAAGCAAAAAGTGGCTTCATCGCCACAATTATCCTCTACTCTGAAATTTACATCATGGATTTTCGAGAAAATAAAAAATTTCAATTTTTCATGATTTTCATGATGGTTAGTCTACATCATGGATTTTCTGAGATTTACATCATGGATTTTCGAGAAAAAAAATTTCAATTTTTCATGATTTTCATGATGGTTAGCCTACATCATGGATTTTCTGAGATTTACATCATGGATTTTCGAGAAAATAAGAGATTTCAATTTTTAATGATTTTAATGATGGTAAGCCTACACATGGATTTTCTGAGATTTCATCATGGATTTTCGAGAAAATAAAAAATTTCAATTTTTCATGATTTTCATGATGGTTAGTCTACATCATGGATTTCCTGAGATTTACTTCATGGATTATCGAGAAAAAAAAATTTCAATTTTTCATGATTTTCATGATGGTTAGCCTACGTCATGGATTTTCTGAGATTTACATCATGGATTTTCGAGAAAATGAGAGATTTCAATTTTTAATGATTTTAATGATGGTAAGCCTACATCATGGATTCTCGAGAAAATAAAAAATTTCAATTTCTCATGATTTCCATGATGGTTTCTTGATGATTCATGATGGTAAATCTTAGAAAATCCATGATGTAGGCTAACCATCATGAGAATCATGAAAAATTGAAATTTTTATTTTCACGGGAATCCATGATGTAAATCTAAGAAAATCCATGATGTAGGCTAACCATCATGAAAATCATGAAAAATTGAATTTTTTTTTTTCTCGATAATCCATGAAGTAAATCTCAGAAAATCCATGATGTAGACTAACCATCATGAAAATCATGAAAAATTGAAATTTTTATTTTCTCGAAAATCCATGATGTAAATCTCAGAAAATCCATGTGTAGGCTTACCATCATTAAAATCATTAAAAATTGAAATCTCTTACTTCATGGATTATCGAGAAAAAAAAATTTCAATTTTTCATGATTTTCATGATGGTTAGCCTACATCATGGATTTTCTGAGATTTACATGATGGATTTTCGAGAAAATAAGAAATTTCAATTTTTCATGATTTTCATGATGGTTAGCCTACATCATGGATTTTCTTAGATTTACATCATGGATTTCCGTGAAAATAAAAAATTTCAATTTTTCATGATTCTCATGATGGATAGCCTACATCATGGATTTTCTAAGATTTACATCATGATTTTCAAGAAAATAAGAAATTTCAATTTTTCATTATTTCCATGATGGTTAGCCTACATCTGGATTTTCTGAGATTTACATAATGGATTTTTGAGAAAATAAAAAATTTCAATTTTCCATGATTTTCATGATGGTTAGCCTACATCATGGATTTTCTGAGAATTACATCATGGATTTTCGAGAAAATAAAAAAAAAATTTCAATTTTTCATGATTTTCATGATGGTTAGCCTACATCATGGATTTTCTGAGATTCACATCATGGATTTTCGAGAAAATAAAAAATTTCAATTTTTCATGATTTCATGATGGTTAGCCTACATCATGGATTTTCTGAGATTTACATCATGGATTTCCGAGAAAATAAAAATTTCAATTTTTCATGATTTTCATGATGGTTAGCCTACTCATGGATTTTCTGAGATTTACATCATGGATTTTCGAGAAAATAAAAATTTCAATTTTCATGATTTCATGATGGTTAGCCTACATCATGGAATTTCTGAGATTACATCATGGATTTTCGAGAAAAAAAAAATTCAATTTTTCATGATTTTCATGATGGTTAGCCTACATCATGGATTTTCTGAGATTTACATCATGGATTTTCGAGAAAATAAAAAATTCCAATTTTTATGATTTTCATGATGGTTAGCCTACATCATGGAATTTCTGAGAATTACATCATGGATTTTCGAGAAAATGAAAAATTTCAATTTCTCATGATTTTCATGATGGTTAGTTAGCCTACATCATGGATTTTCTGAGATTACATCATGGATTTTCGAGAAAAAAAAATTTCATTTTTCATGATTTCATGATGGTGAGCCTACATCATGGATTTCCTGAGATTCACATCATGGATTTTCGAGAAAATAAAAAAAAATTCCAATTTTTCATGATTTTCATGATGGTTAGTCTACATCATGGATTTTCTGAGATTACATCATGGATTTTCGAGAAAATAAAAAATTTCAATTTTTCATGATTTTCATGATGGTTAGTTAGCCTACATCATGATTTTCTGAGATTCACATCATGGATTTTCGAGAAAATAAAAATTTCAATTTTTCATGATTTTCATGATGGTTAGCCTACATCAGGGATTTTCTGAGATTCACATCATGGATTTTCGAGAAAATAAAAAATTCCAATTTTTATGATTTTCATGATGGTTAGCCTACATCATGGATTTTCTGAGAATTACATCATGGATTTCCGAGAAAAAAAAATTTCAATTTTCATGATTTTCATGATGGTTAGCCTACATCATGGAATTTCTGAGAATTACATCATGGATTTTCGAGAAAATAAAAAATTTCAATTTTTCATGATTTCATGATGGTAAGCCTACATCATGGAATTTCTGAGATTTACATCATGGATTTTCGAGAAAATAAAAAATTTCAATTTTTCATGATTTTCATGATGGTTAGCCTACATCATGGATTTTCGAGAAAATAAAAATTTCAATTTTTCATGATTTTCATGATGGTTAGCCTACATCATGGATTTTTGAGATTTACATCATGGATTTTCGAGAGAAAATAAAAAATTTCAATTTTCATGATTTCATGATGGTAAGCCTACATCATGGATTTTCTGAGATTTACATAATGGATTTTCGAGAAAATGAAAAATTTCAATTTTTCATGATTTTCATGATGGTTAGCCACATCATGGATTTTCTGAGATTTACATCATGGATTTTCGAGAAAATGAAAAATTTCAATTTTCATGATTTCATGATGGTTAGCATACATCATGGATTTTCTGAGATTTACATCATGGATTTCCGAGAAAATAAAAAATTTCAATTTTCATGATTTTCATGATGGTTAGCCTACATCAGGATTTTCTGAGATTTACATAATGGATTTTCGAGAAAATAAAAAAATTCAATTTTTCATGATTTTCATGATGGTTAGCCACATCATGGATTTTCTGAGATTACATCATGGATTTTCGAGAAAATAAAAAATTTCAATTTTTCATGATTTTCATGATGGTTAGCCACATCATGGATTTTCTGAGATTTACATCATGGATTTTCGAGAGAAAATAAAAAATTTCAATTTTTCATGATTTCCATGATGGTTAGCCTACATCATAGATTTTCTGAGATTTACATCATGGATTTTCGAGAAAATAAAAAATTTCAATTTTTCATGATTTTCATGATGGTTAGCCTACATCATGGATTTTCTGAGTTTTACATCATGGATTTTCGAGAAAATAAAAAATTTCAATTTTTCATGATTCTCATGATGGTTAGCCTACATCATGGATTTTCTGAGATTTACATCATGGATTTTCGAGAAAAAAAAAATTTCAATTTTCATGATTTTCATGATGGTTGCCTACATCATGGATTTTCTGAGATTTACATCATGGATTTTCGAGAAAATGAAAAATTCCAAATTTCATGATTTTCATGATGGTTAGCCACATCATGGATTTTCTGAGATTTACATCATGGATTTTCGAGAAAAAAAAAATTTCAATTTCTCATGATTTTCATGTTAGCCTACATCATGGATTTTCTGAGATTTACATCATGGATTTTCGAGAAAATAAAAATTTCAATTTTTCATGATTTTCATGATGGTTAGCCTACATCATGGATTTTCTGAGATTTACATCATGGATTTTCGAGAAAATAAAAATTTCAATTTTTCATGATTTTCATGATGGTAGCCTACATCATGGATTTCCTGAGATTTACATCATGGATTTTCGAGAAAATAAAAATTTCATTTTTCATGATTTTCATGATGGTTAGCCTACATCATGGATTTTCTGAGATTACATCATGGATTTTCGAGAAAAAAAAATTCAATTTTTCATGATTTTCATGATGGTTAGCCTACATCATGGATTTTCTGAGATTTACATCATGGATTTTCGAGAAAATAAAAAATTTCAATTTTTCATGATTTTCATGATGGTTAGCCTACATCATGGATTTTCTGAGATTACATCATGGATTTTCGAGAAAATGAAAAATTTCAATTTTTCATGATTTTCATGATGGTGTTACATCATGGATTTTCGAGAAAATAAAAAATTTCAATTTTTCATGATTTTCATGATGGTTAGCCTACATCATGGATTTTCTGAGATTACATCATGGATTTTCGAGAAAAAAAAATTTCAATTTTTCATGATTTTCATGATGGTTAGCCTACATCATGGATTTTCTGAGATTTACATCATGGATTTTCGAGAAAATAAAAAATTTCAATTTTTCATGATTTTCATGATGGTTAGCCTACATCATGGATTTTCTGAGATTTACATCATGGATTTTCGAGAAAAAAAAATTTCAATTTTTCATGATTTTCATGATGGTGTTACATCATGGATTTTCGAGAAAATAAAAAATTTCAATTTTTCATGATTTTCATGATGGTTAGCCTACATCATGGATTTTCTGAGATTCACATCATGGATTTTCGAGAAAATAAAAAATTTCAATTTTTCATGATTTTCATGATGGTGTTACATCATGGATTTTCGAGAAAATAAAAAATTTCAATTTTTCATGATTTTCATGATGGTTAGCCTACATCATGGATTTTCTGAGATTTACATCATGGATTTTCGAGAAAATAAAAAATTTCAATTTTTCATGATTTTCATGATGGTTGCCTACATCATGGATTTTCTGAGATTTACATCATGGATTTTCGAGAAAATAAAAAATTTCAATTTTTCATGATTTTCATGATGTTAGCCTACATCATGGATTTTCGAGAAAATAAAAAATTTCATTTTTCATGATTTTCATGATGGTTAGCCTACATCATGGATTTTCTGAGATTCACATCATGGATTTTCGAGAAAATAAAAAATTTCATTTTTCATGATTTTCATGATGGTTAGCCTACATCATGGATTTTCTGAGATTTACATCATGGATTTTCGAGAAAATAAAAAATTTCAATTTTTCATGATTTTCATGATGGTTAGCTACATCATGGATTTTCTGAGATTTACATCATGGATTTTCGAGAAAATAAAAAATTTCAATTTTTCATGATTTTCATGATGGTTAGCTACATCATGGATTTTCTGAGAATTACATCATGGATTTTCGAGAAAATAAAAAATTTCAATTTTTCATGATTTTCATGATGGTTAGCCTACATCATGGATTTTCTGAGATTTACATCATGGATTTTCGAGAAAAAAAAATTTCAATTTTTCATGATTTTCATGATGGTTAGCCTACATCATGGATTTTCTGAGATTTACATCATGGATTTTCGAGAAAATAAAAAATTTCAATTTTTCATGATTTTCATGATGGTTAGCCTACATCATGGATTTTCTGAGATTTACATCATGGATTTTCGAGAAAATAAAAAATTTCAATTTTTCATGATTTTCATGATGGTTAGCCTACATCATGGATTTTCTGAGATTTACATCATGGATTTTCGAGAAAATAAAAATTTCAATTTTTCATGATTTTCATGATGGTTAGCCTACATCATGGATTTTCTGAGATTTACATCAT
>NW_024092828.1:0-13980 GCF_014356525.2 Nilaparvata lugens | reverse complement strand
TATTACAGACCCTTTAGTTTGAATGTAAACAAGCTAATAAGAATTGAAGAAGAAATTTTAAGATCGCTCGAGGTGAACAGAGGAGAAGAAGATGCGGCTAGCTGTAAAAAGAAGAAGAAGAAGAAGAAGAGGTCAAGGTGAACAGCATTTGTGGAGAAGAAAGGAATGCGGCTACATGTAAAGAAGAAGAAGAAGAAGGTAGAAAGCGAGAGTGCGTGTAAAGGTGACGGAGGGGAGTCAACTCATGATGCGGCGGAGGGGAGACGAAGTCAACAGAAGGAATGTGTAAGGTGAGAGGAGGCGCGGCGGAGGGGAGAACGAATCAACAGAAGGATGTGGTAAAAGTGACAGTAGTAGAAGGAGTTGACAGGAAACGGAATGTGTAAAGGAGGCGGTTGTGGGGGACTGCTGGCTTAACAGGTTTGTGTGCGCTCAGTCTTTAACCGACAACACACATTGAAGCAAGCATAGCTTGTTACTCTGGCACTCGAACGCGCGCGCGGTAAGCTTTTATTATGGATCACCATCATCAGAGAAGCAACACCAGCACTGGAAATGATAGACTTTTTAGTATGAAGTCATTCAATTATATTTCGAAAACTGAATATCCAACGGTCTCACTCAAAGATCTTGACCATGATTCGTGGTACCGTGTTGTACACGCTAGATTGGTGAGAACACAGCAGGGACAGCAATCATAATGAGGTATACGATCATGACAGCAATGGTGACTATTATTGCGAAGTTTACTTACCTGAGAAATTTCTGAGTGTATTGAATCTTCAAACACTTGAGGATTTCAACAAACAAAAACTCTATCTGAAGTGTGTACAGCGAGAAGGTAAATTGCCTCTTGTTCTTCTAGAAGAAGAAAGGAATATATGAAATAGAAAAAAATAAAAAAAAACAACCCATTCCCATCATTGATTGTGCAATAGGCCTAATGTTGATTAATACTTTGTAATGAATAACTATAGTAGTATGTAGAATAGATTAGCCTATCTATTATAGTGACATTCAATTAGAGTTTTCTCAATATGGGGATAGCACATTAAAAAAGCGCCATCATTCCTTTTACAGCATAGTGTGGGGAAAATGACATCTCATACTAACAAATATGAAATGTAATTTTTTCATTCTTCCTGTGGTGGAGGAAAAAGGAACATGCACTATATTGTTGTGCAATAGGCCTAATGTTGATTAACACTTGTAATGAATAACTATAGTATGTAGAATAGATTAGCCTATCTATATACATCCTATTATAGCGACATTCAATTAGAGTTTTCTCAATATGGGGAAAGCACATTAAAAAAGCGCCACCATTCCTTTTACAGCATAGTGTGGGGAAAATGACATCACATACGAACAAATATGAAATGTAATTTTTTCATTCTTCCTGTGGTGGAGGAAAACAAGGAAATTATTGTAGTTTAATTTGCACCAAACTTTGAGCGCTAGTAGTGTAGTTTGAGAGTTTAGCGCTAGTAGTGTAGTTTGAGAGTTTAGATATCTGTGATTTTAAAGATTTAAATGTGGGGATATTTTTAATATGCTAATTGGCACCACTTGAAGCAGGTGTTAACTGGGGCAGATGTCAGTTGCAAACACCTGCTACAACAAAGATGGCCGTCGGGGGCTGGGGAACCTATTGGTTGGGGGGGGGGATGGCAGATGACAGAACACCTGCTACAACAAAGATGGCCGTCGGGGGCACTTCCTGGGGAACCTCTTCCTATTGGTTGGGGCGGGGACTTTGGTGGGGGACAAAATGGCCGACACTAGGGAAGGGGGGTGGAGGGACTGCCATTTTGACCACGCCCCCTCGCTTCCTATTGGCTGGGGGCGGGGCCAAAATGGTGGACTAGGGCAGGTGGGGTGGAGGGGGAGGAAAAAGGGGCGTGGCCACGCCCTCAATTACTATTGGCTGGGGGCGGGGCCAAAATGGCGGACTGAGGCAGGGGGTGTGGATGGGGAGGCACACCCCTCGATTTCTATTGGATAGGCAGCTCTCTCAAAACACCACTACTAACAAACTCAAATTAGCAACAGAGGAGATCCTATATAATGCTTGGAAGGAGACTGAGCTGAAGTGGAAGAAATCTGAGGAAGAAAAACAACAGTTAATCGTGAGAATTGAAAATCTTGAAGCTTTGTGTTCAGGAGGTAGTACGTCACACAAAGCTATGGATAATCGAGAAAAATCATCTTCATCAAACCAGGTTATATATGAAACCAATGATGACACTCTAGCAGAAGAAACTGAGTGGGTTAGAGTTCGCAATAAGCGATCTTCAAAGAAGAGGAAGCTCTGAATTCCCCTCAGATTGATTCATCCCATTATGACATTCAAAAGCAGTCAGATGTTGCACAACATGAATCATCGGTTGCAGAAAAGTTGCCAGCTGAGAGCAAAAAGATTCCACCCCTTCCACCAGTGATAGTGGAAAACGTAAAATCTTTTCAAAAAGTATATGAGGAGATAACAAAATTTGCCAGTAAGGGAACTTTCAATTTCAAAGTATTGACTGGAAATCATTACAAATAGATTTTCAGTCAGAAAAAGATTTCAGAGAAGCAACAAAATGATTGAATGAAGCAAAATACTCATGGTACTCGTATGAGAACAACAAACAAGACCAATAGGAGTGATGGTCAAGAAACTGCATAGTACTTGCCAACAAGAAAGCATAGTTGCTGACCTCAAAAATAGAGTATTCAAGATAATGAATGCTGTAAATAAATTTAAATGGAAGACCAAGGAGCCACTTGACATGTTTGTTCTATCTTTTAGCACTGAAGAAGATGTGAAAAAAGTATATGAAATGAAACATATAATGGGATGCAAAGTGGAGATTGAGCCTTTGGTTTCATCTGGATTAGGTAAAAATGTTTTTGCTTTTGAAAAAAAGGTTTTGGGCACACAAAGAAATATTGTAGCAGAGAGCCAAGATGTGTGAAGTGTGCTGGGAAGCACAGCACAATCAGCTGCACAAAACCGAGGAGTCGGAGCCTAAATGCGTCCACTATGGAGGAAAGCATCCATCAAACTACAGAGGATGTAGTGTAGTTGTAGAACTACAGAGAATAACAAATCAACGACAACGAAAAACCAATGTTCAGAAGACTGTTGAAGAAAAGAAACCCAACAAAAGCCTGAAAAGGAGGAGCAGAAGGGATTGAACAACCAGCCTGCAAAAGGAGCATACAAGAGCATCACCTTCTCTATCACAAATTCGAACAAGAGCTACTCTGAAGCCGTGTCTTCAAAGATGAAGGAAACACAACAAGAAAGTATGAGTGGTATCCCAAACATCATCTTGGAGAAGCTTATAAAACAGGAGTCGATGTTGACTGTATTTGAGCAAAGACTAAGTGAAATAGAAATGAACCAAAGTCATTCAATCTCTAAGAAGAAATGAGCCAGCAATTGAAAATAATGACATGGAATGCCAATGGCCTTCAACAGAGACAAGCAGGATTAATAGCAGTACTTCAAATTAAGAAAATAGATATATATGTTAATCTCTAAGACTCACTTCACAACCCAGTAATACCTGGGATTCAGAGGCTACAAGTTGTATCATAGGCCTACTTCTCATCCCTAAAATAAAGCTAGAGGTGAAAGTGCAATAATAATCAGAGAGGGTCTAAAGCATTATGGAAACTCACCTATTCAAACAGAAGAAATGCAAGTGACAACAGTTACAGTGGAAACTAGAGGATTTCAATTCATTGTAGCAGCCATTTACAGTCCTCCAAGACACAATATAACCAATGAAGTTTACAAGAATTTATTAGATCACCTAGGAAACAGATTCATCATAGGTGGGGATAGCTCGAGATTGAACTCTCAAGAAGGAAGACAGCTATTCCAAGCTATAACTGATAGACAATGCTCATTAATGTCATCAAATAGACCCACATATTGGCCAACTGATAGGAATAAATTACCAGATTTGATAGATTTCTTTGTAATCAGGAATTTATCATTAAACTACATGGAAATAGAAAATTGTGAAGACCTGAGCTCTGATCATACTGCATTGATCCCTAATGTGGGTGAAACTATGGTGATGAAAGAATGTAATTTGAGGCTAGTTAATAGGCAAACAGACTGGTCAGCATTCCAGGAATTATTGTGTGTAAAAATAGATTTTGAGCTAGAAATTACAAGCTGTGATCAGTTGGATTCTGTGGTTGAAAAGTTCACAAGGGACATCCAAGAAGCAGCCTGGGACAGCACTCTACATTCAACACAGAGAACAAGGTCCTCTGGTTCACATTATCTACATCACATATTGGAACTTATCCATGAGAAGAGGGAAGCGAGGAAAAAGTGGCAGCGAACAAGAGCACCAGTGGATAAAACTCATTTGAATTTTCTAGCTGAGAAACTGGAGGAATGTATCAGTAGCTATAAGAATGATATGATCAGTGAATATCTCAGAAACCTCGCTACAGATAAGAACTCCGATTATTCACTCTGGAAAGCTATAGAGTACTTGAAAAACCCCTCAGTTCAAGAAGCACCAATCAAAACAATTAATGGTGAGTGGGCAAGGAATAATGAACAGAAAGCTGAACGTTTTGCAGAATACCTGGAAAGTGTCTTTCAGCCTCATCAATTCCAAGGTGGTTTAGAAGATGATGAGATGGGAATATCACAGGATATGAGAGAGATTCTAGCCTTATCAACAAATGAGCTGATAAGTATTATCAAGACAACCAGTTGTAAGAAAGCTCCAGGATATGATCTCATTACTGGTGAAGTTCTGAAAAACCTACCAGATAGAGCTTCGAAAAAACTCACAGTTCTCATAAATGCAGCTTTGAGGACGAAGTATGTGCTACTGTCATGGAAGGAAGCTGAAGTCATCATGTTCCCCAAGGCATGTAAACCACCACATGATGCACCATCTTATAGACCCATATCTCTATCACCCATGATGGCCAAGATCTTCGAAAAAGTTTTGCTCTCCAGATTGAATCATGTGATGGAGAGTGAACACTCATTCCTGATCATCAGTTTGGATTTAGAGGAAAACATTTAACAGTTCAGCAAGTCCATAGAATTACTCATGTAATTGAGAAGACTGTAGAAGAGAAAAAATATTGTGCTGCTATCTTTTCAGACGTCGCTCAGGCATTTGATAAAGTGTGGCATGTAGGTCTAATTAAGAAACTACGAAAAGTTTTACCTCAGCAATATGCCTCATTGCTAAAATCTCACCTGTCAGACAGATTCTTCCAAGTGAAACTAGGTGATAGCTACTCAGGACTAACCCAATTGGAGCTGGAGTACCTCAAAGAAGTGTATTGGGCCCTACTCTGTACCTGCTCTACACCAGCGATCTTCCTGTGCCAGAAAATGACACTATTGCAACCTTTGAAGATGACACAGCTGTCTTAGCAGTTGGAGAAACTAATGAGAAAGCTACAAGTAAAGCGCAAGAAGCCATCAAGAAAATTGAGAAATGGACTAGAGCCTGGCGAATTAAGTTGAATGAAAGCAAGTCCACACATGTTGTCTTCACAAATAGGCATTATGTGTACAACCCATTAAGATTGAACAACAAAAAAGTTCCATTTGCAAATAAAGCTAAGTATCTTGGAATGACACTAGATGCAAAACTATGATGGAAGTCACATGTCAAAAAAAGAAAGAAGAACTGGATTTCAAATAATCGAAAATGTACTGGTTATTGGGGAGAAATTCAAGCCTTTCAACCTACAATAAATTACTATTGTATAGACAAATTCTTCGGCCTGTGTGGTTGTATCGCATCCAGCTGTGGGGCTGTGCAAGAAAAGTAACATTAACACCATCCAGAAATTCCAGAACAAGGTTTTGAGGAATGCTGTCAATGCTCCATAGTTTGTCAGAAACTCAAATCTCCACAGGGACCTGCAGATGGAAGAAGCCAATGTCATGATCACAAAGGCTGCCAGAAATCATGAAGAGACTCTATATAAACATCAGAACATCCAAGCTCTAAACTCATTGACAACTCTAATACAGTGAGAAGACTGAAAAGGAAGAAGCCTACAGATCTCGTTTAAATGTAGTAAGAGTGATTCTGAAAGAAACAGTGCATGTGCATTGCTCACTTGGATTGTGAAGGAGTGAATACCCCTTCAATGTCATACTTTACATATTAATTCAGGCTAGAATTGAACTGTTAGTTGCATATAGTATGACAGCTCTGTACGGGATACAAGAAACGGGATACAGCTCTGTACGGTAATACTACCTACTACTACAAAAAACTGGAAACAAGCATCTACCACACTTGCACAAAACGACAAAACATTTTTATGATTACGAAACATTGCAGAGTTAAAATTCACTCTGTGTTACGATTACGAAACAAATTACAATTGAAAATATATTGAAAAATGATAGCTGAAGTCCTCAGACTGCGACAAACTCCCTCTTACTTCCTTTGAACTTTTTCTGTCCTACAATCCTTCAGGATCTCAGTTCCAGACTTGAGATCGACCCCGTCGCGGTCTTCAGATCCCGAAACGTTTAGGAAAACCCCATTTGTTTAGGATCTCAGTTGCAGACTCAAGATCGACCCTGTCACGGTCTCCAGACCCGCAAGAAGTTGAGGGAGACCCCATTTCTCTTGAGATCCTAGTTTCAGACTTCAGATCAACCTCGTCGCGGTCTTCAGACCCCGAAACGTTTGGGAAAACCCCATTTGTTCAGGATCTCAGTTGCAGACTCAAGATCGACCCAGTCGCTGTCTTCAGACCCACAAAGCGTTTTCAAAAATCCGATTCTCCTGAGGTCTCAGTTTCAGACTGAAAATCGTTACAGCTTAGCCCTTGATAACCGTTGTGCAGTTGTTAGACTGTTGCAGAAATCCTGGTTAGCAGTTACAGAATTGCTAAAGATCCTCTTGCAGCTACAAGCTTGTGATTCATAAATCCGATACCTGAAACACTATTTGCTAAACCTTAATTACCCCATAGTTGAAATTTATACCCCATATTTAGCTAGCTGGTCCATCTTGCTGAGAGGTAGATCACAATTTTCAGATTGCGAATAATTGAACAAGCTCCCATTAGTTGTAGGGAACAATAATTTTATTTATAAATCTCTATCCTCCAGACCATGTACACTATTCTCTATATGTCATACACTTTACCATTAATATCATTAAATACCGGGTACGCAGATCCAGTCTGCACACCGACAACGCGCAGTTACAATTGTGTAAACTCTAACAATACTCCATACTGTTCCTTATTAAACTCCGCCCGGAACCTTTCTGTCTATTGAACTATTATGAAGAATCAACCTGTCCTGACAACATAATGATGATAAAAATGAAAATAAAATGTTTCCATTTACAGCATAGTCAACCTAGAACCTATAAAGTATTCTTTGTCTATTATATCCAACATAGAATATTTGCACCAGCACCAGCTACTGATTCGAAATTTCACTATTGCTTTGAATCATGAAATTAATATTATAATAATTGAAATGATCATCATGATAATAGGCTACACTACAGCGGCCTTTGTTAATTTATGTGTTACAAAAGTGCGTGCCAAAAACTTGGACTGAAGATCTGAAGTGATGTTCCATGGGAACAATTTGCACCAGTCACGTGATTGAACAATTTACCATTGGAACTAGAACAATTCACCATTTTTTCATGTTCCCAGACCGTGTCCTTATTGAATGATCCTTTTTTGCCATTATGATATTCCATTCATTATTACTTTCCTCGCCCCATTACCATAGGTAAGGTAAGTATTGCTTTCTGAACAAAATAAATGAACCCCAATTTCTATACGTTTTAAGGTCTCCTGAGTCCGAAAAAAAGTTTTTTTTGGGTATTAAGTGTGTGTGTGTGTGTGTCCACAGTTTATTCAGACTGTGTACTACTTGACAAATCCTGAATTATTGAATACCACAACTACCCCATAGTACCGCCAACCTTTACCCCATAGCCATCACTTTAAACCCTGTAGTTAAACTTCTTTCTGGGCTCGCAGATCCAGTCTGCCAGCTGTCAACTCGCAGTTAGTTCAGACTGCATACTACCTTTATAAATAACATTACTTTTGGGGATCTGATATCCTTCTGGTATCTATCCTGGATCCGTCCCCTTGGTTAGAGTTATCTTAATCTCTCTTAACACCCACTCTGTATTCCAAAGGCAGAGGGCCGAATCGGCCAGCATAGCACGGGGAAACACTCTTCCCTTGAAATTAAATACCTCGCGACTGGAACAAAGGGAAAGGATCAGGATAGGGTGAGAAGTGCAGGTCCGGTATCTTCACCAGTCAGTACGGCTACTGACCCCGACCCACATCTGCTGAAGCTAGTCCGCATCGTGACAATACTTTGTAAATATTAGATCACCTAGAGGGTGGAATAGACGTATCCAATAGCATACATACAGGCAGAAGAGAATCTGAGCTAAAATATATACCTCACTGCGTTTGGCCAACTATAAAAACTTTACTCACTATATTTAAGAAATTGTGTCGGCCGACTGTCTATCATCATATATTTGACTTCCGTGAAAATTGGAATCATTGTTCTGTTTCTTTTTTCCACATGATAATCTCCCAGCCATGTGTCAAATCCTTTTATTTTGCTAATTGGAAATGGAGTCTTAGCTTTCATTTCATATTTATTCACAATCCTCCTGAACTGCGCAGAAGAGTCCTGTAAAACAGATAAGAAATCGCCTGACAAACACCCATAAGAGTCGGCAGATGTCTTGACTTGACTGCGACTACGACACAAACATGATTATATTATGTATTGGAATCTTGTAAATTCACCTAGTGACTTATAGTGTGGTCCAAGTTATAATGGCAGAGAAGAAAGATAAAGAAACGTTGCCAATTCTCTGTCTTGTCAATGCCCTTTCAGACGGTAGCTGATACAGGTCAATGATGTAATATTAACTGCTCATTCTCGCTTAAAATAATGAATTATATTTATTGAACATAAATTAAATTCTTCAATAACTTCGTAATGAATTTCCATAATTAAGATGAAATATTTTGTTAATTAAATATTGATTCTACATTGTTAAGAGACAATCTGACAACAAAGAAAAGCGTGTAAGAGGCGCTATATCATTGAATGATGGACAATGATAGCAATACCATCGCTAATCAAACACTGCCATCATAACATGGACCTCGCTACGGTCTCGCTCTCCGATTGGCTGATTCATGTAATGCCAACCAAATCAGCCTTTCGAAGAGCTTCCTGTGTGTCCTTACCTTGCCAATACACAGCCATTCCTCATGCACCAGTAATGTGAAATATGATGAGAATCTTGTATTATCAACTGGAATTTTTTTCGAATCTGAGTTTTTATCCACTGCTTCTACAGAGAAGGATGTCAGAAATTCCTCGGTCCCTGGTACTGTTATGATGCATCTGGAATAATCAAACTCAAATTCAAATCTTATTATTTACCAAGCACTTAGGGCCGATTTCCAAGCCTAGGATTCAGCCAAGTTCTAGACTGAAAACTACAACTACGCCCTGTTTTGGAAAGCAAATTTCCTGACTCCAGCTGTTTAGAGTCTGGAGCTTGGCTGAATCTTGAGCTCGGAAACTGGTCCTTAGTAAATTAAATAATATGACTATTGGAGTTGTCTATCATTGCTTGGTGGCGTCACGTATTGCTTATTCAGTGGCCCTATGGGGAGCTAGAGAGAGTAACTAACCTTCAGGAATTCCGTATTGCGTGGGTAATAAGACTGATGATAATGAGAGATGAACCTGTGGACCTACATGTTTAGATGGGTTCCAAACCAACGGGAAGCAATTTTACTTACAAATCATTGTTGGCTCATGCGGTCACCCTTCATACGGTCTTTGTCACAAACAAACACACACACACACACACCACACACACACACACACACACACACACACACACACACCACACACACACACACACACACACACACACACACACACACACACACACCACACACACCACACACACACCACACACACACACACACACACACACACACACACACACACACACACACACACACACACACACACACACCACACACACACACACACACCACACCACACACACCACAACACACACACCACAACACACACACACACACACAACACACACACACAGCGCATGCGCCACGCACACACACACACACACACACAAAAACACACACACACACACACACACACACACACACACACACACACACACACACACACACACAACAACACACACACACACACACATTAATTGGTATCTATTCGGTATATGGTATCAATAGTGAGGTCCACATTATTTATATTGGTAGTGTTTGATTAGCAATGCTATCGCTATCCTTGTCTATCAATCAACAAAGCGTATAGCGCTATCTCTTTCTTGCTTTGCTCTGTTGCCAGATCATCTTTTAACAATTCAGAATTGATAATCAATTAGCGTAATATTTCATCCTTATTATTGAGAAAAATAATTACTTGCTCAATAAAATATAATTGATCATTTTAAACAAGGATGAACCGTTAATAATTACATCAATAAACGGGAGTGTCTCATTGGACTAGGTGTTCAATTATACCAGGTCCTATTCTATAATGAAGCTTCAAAACCTGGTACAATCGAACTACTGGGCTAATCTGAATGCCTCAATTAATCCAGTAGTTCGATTGTACCAGGTGGTATAAACGAAACGTGGTCTAATTGAGACGCAGGACCTGGTACAATCGAGACACAGGACCTGGTCTAATCGAGACACAGGACTTGGTCCAATCAATCATGGGCTCTAAGCGTATATTCCGATTATTGAGGTGTGCAATCACACAGGTTGTAGAATTTTGTATAGTAAAAAGTGTTGATTGCTCCAGGTATTGCAATACTCTTCCATGCATACCTTTTCATTATTAATGTCATTCCACTATCAAAATAATGTTGATTAAAAAAATTGAAATTGTGACAAAGTAAAATTGTGACGAAAAAATAATTAATAATATTAATGAGAGATTCTCGGCTATCAGCAAAGCTGGATGAATGTGGAGATAAAGAGGATACTGATGGTGCACCATTTTCCGCGCATCAAGACGATTCTCACCGCCCCTGGCGGCAGCGCATCTCCATTCCCTATAGGCTACTTTTGGAGAGTATTTAAACGCCGGACGAGCCCCAAACCACAGAATTTTGCTCCCAACCTTCCCAATATTTGTACAGCGGCCCGTTGGCTGCCGCACGTCCCTGTCCTCCTCTCCTGGTACAGCGGCCCGTTGGCTGCCGTCCCTTTCCGTCCATCCTCCCAGAGCACAGCGGCCTGTTGACTGCCGTCCCTTTCGCCTATCCCCAGCACAGCGCCTCTTGACTGCCGTCCCTTTTCGTTTATTCTCTGAGGCACAGCGGCCGTTTGGCTGCTGTCCCTTTCCCTCCATCCTCCTAGGGCACAGCGGCCCATTGGCTGCCGTCCCTTTCTGTCTATCCTCCCAGGGCACAGTTGCCCATTGGCTGCCGTCCCTTTCTTTCTATCCTTCCAGGCACAGTGGCCCGTTGACTGTTGTCCCTTTCCGTCCATCTTCCCAGGGTACGGCGGCCTGTTGCTGCTGTCCCTTTCCATTCATCCTCCCAGGGCACAGCGGCCAATTGGCTGCCGTCCCTTTCTGTCCATCCTCCCAGGGCACAGCGGCCTGTTGGCTGCCATCCCCTGCTTTATCACCATTCTTGTATACAGGCCTTCTTCAATTCATCTGAAAAATCTCCAAGTCCAAGCACTTATCGAATAAGTCAGTCAAAACTTCTGAAACGTTGGAACTGCTAATATTATAATTAAAGAATTCAATCCATCATGTATATCTAAACAACCACTATTGCTTAGTTCATCTATTGTGTCAAAAACGTCCTCTACCCTCAAATGTACAAACTTGAAATTAGACTCTGGTTTTCAATTTCTTAAGGAATAATTACAGTCAAATTTGCTCTGGGGAATATTTTTGCAGAGCAATTCTACTTTTTTTAGAAGAAACACATTGAGATCATCTATGGACATTTTGCACCTATTCCCCAGTGCTTTAGTGATTTTAGTAGCAAGCATGCTCACTTATAACTAGCCGTCAGGCTCGCTTTGCTCGCCATATCCTCTAGCCAGGGGGGGCCCCTGGACCCCCGACTGGATTGTCCAAGAATGAGATCAGCAGGCTCGCTTCCTCTCGCCTGCATTTTTCATTTGGGCACTTTTTCATATGTTAGGACAATCCATTCGGGGGCCAGACTAAACGGATATGGCGAGCGAAGCGAGTCTGACTGCTAGTAATATAATATTTCCAGGATTGAAGTAGCAGTGCCCAATCAATTTTTCCGCGATAAATGCATTTAAATCTTGAACTTGTGCCAACCTAACAAAGACACTCAACTTAATGCCAACCTGACAAAATTAATAATTTAGTTGCCAGTTAACACTGTTTCGAAGAGGTACTCTATCTAGATTATAGTTCTATAGTAACATATGATATGGAGATTTCAATTTAATAAAGATTGGGAGAGAAGAGTATACATGTTAAAGACGAACTTTAAACCCTTAAAAACAACCCTTATAGTTAGAATATTGCCAAAAGATTTCTTAGTGCGCCTCTAAAGGGCCACTGAACATACTACCAATTTGAACGTTTTTGGTCCAGTAGATTTTAGTTATGCGAGTGAGTGAGTGAGTGAGTGAGTGAGTCAGTCACATGTGAGTGAGTGCCATTTCGCTTTTATTATAGATTTTCCATGCTGCTATCGTCTATAAAAGGTATTGACAAGACAGATGATCGGTAACGTTGTTCTCCTATCTTTGTCCACTGCCATTAACGTGAACCACACTATAGTTATAATACAACAGTCTTGAGCGAGCTCTCCAACCCAGCGGGTCCTATAAATAGTAAGGTCCACGTTTAATGACAGTGGAGAAAGATAGGAGAACAACGTTGTTGCTGATCAGTAGGTCTTGTCAATAGCTTCATAATGAATTACCTAATAAAATGAAACAACTTTTAACAATCATTTTACATGTTGAAAGACGATTTGGCAACAGAGCAAAACGAAAAAGATAGCGCTATCTGCTTTGTTGAATGATAGACAAGGATAGCAATACCATTGCTAATCAAACACTGCTATAACGTGGACCTCAATAGTTATATTTTCATTGTTACTGATATTAGAGAATCCAGCTGTGGCCACTCACGTTGCAATGGTAAGACCATCAAATGGTTTACCATCAAGTTCAAGAGGCTTAAAATGGAAGACGATTCTATAATCATCACCCGCTTGTCTGTAGAGTAAACTGTCAGGCTTCTCAGATTCTGAAGGATACGCCCTGAATATCTCATAGGGATCAAGAGCTACACCCTGTCCATTCCATCTCACTGCCTCCTCCACTGTTAGGATCAAGCTTGCTTCCTAGAACACATATACATCCTCATTAATATTTATTTATCCATTCAATTAATAAGAAAAAGTAGGGTTGTTTACCTCGTGTTTTTGCTTGAACAAATGTCAACTTGTGGACTGCATACCAGTAATGATTCAAATCTCCAAATTTTGCACACAGATTCTAAAAATATCAATTTCGTGCAACTCGAAGCCCAAATTCCGATTATCCTTCTAGTTTTATTCAGAACTAGCAGGTAACCCGTGCTTCGCAAGGATTTATTTAAAAACTTGACGTAATGAAATCTAGAAGAATTGAAAACAGGCTTATAAGATTCTCGGTTAATTAAGAATTTATATGCAGTATTTCAAGTAAATCAGTCCAGGAGTTCAGACAAGATGATGCATCAAACATAATTTTTCGATCCTTCACACCTGTATACGTGTATACATGTATACACGTATACGTGTATATACAAGCTGTATATACGTGCCAGCTCTTTTCTTTATTGTAGTATAGAAGATGATAGATAGAAATGGATGATACATCCATATCTATCATCTTTTATACTAT
>NW_024092827.1:0-18917 GCF_014356525.2 Nilaparvata lugens | reverse complement strand
AATTACAGTGGAACGTTGATAATTCGGACATCAAAAATCTGGACCGTCAATAATCCGGATTCATCTCTGGCAAGAAATAAAATTTTACTGTGCGTTGTACACATGTTGCTGTAAATAGAATATGATACAGTGCTTCAAAAACGTGTTTCTTATGCATATACAGTACCTTATAATCTACCAATAATTGAATACTGTATATGCAATTTTAACAGCTTTGTTTCTTGAATAGTGCATGCTGACTGGTTTTTTAATGTAATTTCGATAATCTGGATAATTTGATAATGCGGATGGGTCTGGTCCCAGTTAATCGGATTATTGACATTCTACTGTAAGTATTAGATCAGATTAGATTGAATAGCATCCACTGCTCACCTAAACAGGGGGATCAGGAACTTGTCAAAAAAACTGGATGGTCAAACAAAATAGACACAGCCTACAGTAACAAAAACAAGACACAGGAAAATAAAAAAATATACAATTCATATACAGTAATAACCAAAATGTGAGGCACTCTGGAGAAATCTATTTTTTATTGAGATCTAAACTTGCATTCATTCATATTCTTTATGAAATCAGGTGAAATATTTTATAATTGGATGCCAGAGCTTCTGACGCCTCTCTTAAGCCATGTCTACACTGAACAAATGTTCGACAAACATGTTGTTGAAACGGTTTGGGCAAATTTTATTATGTTTGACAAACAATGTTCGCCCGTGGCCAGTGTGGATGCGTCACCAACAAAATATTTGTAAGTGGGGAGAACAGGTTTATATTTCACAGCTGTCAACACCGAAAATGTTTGGAAAAACAGTAATTTTTTGTTTGACAAACAATGATTGTCCAAATTTCCTAAAATTTTTGTGCCTGAGCTCCTGGAAAAAAATGTTTGCCGAACATGTATGTTAAACATTTGTCAGTATGGACACGGCTTTATAGTGAGTGCAGCGATGCATCTCATCTCTCAAAAAGTTTTTATTCCTGGTATTATAAAAATGAATATCATCACCATGAGTAGAATAACATTGATTTTTCTTAAAACAAAGACCCTCCAGATGGGTGGTTTAACAGCACTGGCTACATTGGACCAACGTGTGGATGCGGCATACAGATTCCCCTGATACCTGACCCTTTTGGTAGAGAGTTAGTGGGAAGGATATTTTGAATATTCTTTCAAAGAATGGACATTGATGTGTCCAAAGCTCCGCCAATTTATGTACATGCATTACAATATTATATTTAGTTATTACAAATTGTTTTTTTCAAATCATATACAGTTCAATAATTATTATTTTCTTAGTCTATATTATGTAAATCATCTATAATTTTGCTGTATTGTAAGCTATTTCATATTAGTGTATAAGCCAGTATATATTATAATCTACATAGATAAAGTACTCAATCAATCAATGAAAACCTCATTCACTACCTCGTTTCCTTGTTATTGAATCACTTCTACTGTGTATCCCATTCAAATGATACTGTTCAAATCACTTCTTCTGTGTATCATTCCCATGATACTGTATCCCATCAAATGATACTGTTTAAATAACTTCTTCTGTGTATCATTCCCATGATATTGTATCCCATTCAAATGATACTGTTCAAATAACTTCTTCTGTGTATCATTCTCATGATACTGTATCCCATTCAAATGATACTGTTTAAATAACTTCTTCTGTGTATCATTCCCATGATACTGTATCCCATTCAAATGATACTGTTTAAATCACTTTTTAAAAATAGTTTGAGCATTTGCTCAAGAGTAGAAGCTTATACTCAAAACTGTATGAATAAACTAAAGCATTTGCTCAACTTTTGAAGCAAATGCTTCAAAGAAGGTGAGTCTAGTCTAGAGCAGCTTATCACCTTTTGCTCATAATAAATGGCTTAACTAATTCGTATGAGGAAGAGGAAACTATAACAGATACGATCACAACCAATAGTTGAGAACTATAAACTCTTTCTAGGTTCAACCATGAAATATATCACCATTATCCCTACGAAAGAATAAACGAAAAAGATAGCTACCTGATATAAAGATAGCCATCACAAAATAGGAAATAGGCATTTAAGAAGATGAGAGTGTAGACGATTATAAGAAGGCTGGCTATTGATATTATAAGAATATGCTAAAGATTATTATAGAGATGACATTTATTTCAAAATTCTAAACTCAACTAACCTAAAACTCTATTCATAAATAGAAAACAGAGCAGACGACGCAAACACAAGCGGTGCCCCTACTTGCATATTTAGTGCTTCCATGAGCTAAAAAACAAAGTAAGGCTATAAAAGCGAATCAGCTGATGAAAAATCTTAAAATACGTGAGCAGTTGCTCCAGAGTTCAGAAGCATAAGGTAAGCTTATTCATATATAAATAAGCAAATGCTTTTGCTTCTACCTTTTGCTCATGAGCAAAAACTTATGCTCCATGCTCTTGCTCATGAGCATTCGCTCTAGTTTTATTCATATGGGCCACTGTTTAAATCACTTCTCTGTGTATCATTCCCATGATACTGTATCACATTCAAATGATACTGTGTCATATGCTCAAGGTTTCGCAGCAGCGGTACTAGCCCCAGCAGCGTGTACCTGGCCAAGCGTCGCCAGCTGTTTAGTGTGGGAGCGAGGGGGAGCGAGGCCGGATGCTTCACCTGGCCACGTGGCATCGCAGTGGCACCCGACAACCACATTGTCGTCGCCGACTCGTCCAACCATCGTGTCCAGGTATACAGAGTGTTCACAAACTCCTTACAAATATTCAAGGGAATTCTTCCTGAGTAAATATCATATTTAAATTGTCTGGAAGTGTTCAGTTACTCACACAGTGGCCATTTTGCTTTTTTCACGTATTATTTCTTCCTAAATAATGGTTAAACATACGAAATTGAAACACTGCACAATCATTCACAACAACTAGACAAAGCTACAAAAAATTATGATAATTTTTCAAATTCATCAAACAATATGATGGCCATTCGAAATGTTGTTTCTTAAATAACTCAGAAATCTTCTATTTTAGAACCAAAATAGAATTGACGGAAAATTAATAGAACAAGTGAAAATTTCAGCTATTTATTCGTGGATACAATATTACAAATCATATAGAATAATATGATTGGGTAGGAACAACAGGATTAGCCCAAAACTATTCCATTCCAAAATTTTGATAATGTTACATGTCCATAAAAATAGGTTATGTTCTACTGTAAATAGTTCAAGCTCAATTTTCGTCCAAAAATAAATATAAGATGCAAATTTTAAATTTAGAAGAATTAAAACACCAAACGAAAGTAAATATTACACTTAATTATCACTGCACATTCATTGATTAAGTTATTTTATAAAATTTAGAAGCCATAAATACACACAAATTCTTACTAAGAACAGCTAATAAATACTATCTTGGTAATGATGTAACATAAGATACAGATATTGATGTATACAATAAATTTTAAAGTTTCAGAAAATATGTGGCACTATACATAGAAACCTGAAAAATAAAACAAGACAAGAAACCAGGATAAATTTCTATTATACCATTGCAGTTCCGATTCTCCTGTATGGAAGTGAGAATTGGATTCACACACGTAGAATGAACAGTCGAATTCAATCTGCAGAAATGAGGTTTCTAAGTAGTGTATTTGGCTGCACTAGAGTTGATAGAATCAGAAATACTGATATAAGACAGGTTTTATTGGTTGCTCCTCTACATGAAAGAATTATACAAAATAAACACAACTGGTGCAGTCATTTGGATAGAATGCTACCTGGAAGAATGCCCGCTGTAGTCCAAAACTATAGACCTACAGGAAAAAGAGATGTAGGGAGGCCAAGAAAAAGATAGGTACCGGAACAGGCTCATTAATAAACCTAATCCCTGAAGTGAAGATGATCGTTTATTTTACTAAAAAATTACAAGAATAACTTTTTTTAGTAGATCTAATTACCTCTCGAATGGTATCTGATTTTTCAAGATTGGGCCAATATTAACGGTGATATGGCCGCCTTAGTTATAGGTGTCCACTGAAAGTTTGTTGTAGTGCAACGTTAGTAGACAGAAGGTTGATCACTCACAGGTGTAAGATTTAAAGTGGTGGGGGGAACGCCAGCGTGACGTCACCTGTAGTGAAAAAGTGATAGAGTAACCACACTGGGCATACAGTTTATTCACTGTATCTTCAAATACATCGTTGCTTAATCCCCTCAAGATTGACCTAGAACTTGAAAAATATTTATACTTATAGCGAATGAATCACCTATTCTAATGATGTTGTTAAATATTTCAAGTTCATTCAACGTGTTTGAATAAAATGAAGTTGAAAGTTTTTCATGAATCTAAAAACGTGACACGAAAAAGTTAATATCTGGGAAGCGTTAGTAGACAACATTGAATTATTATAATATTCAGATTGCCAGATAACAATCTTGACAAACCAATGCATTGCAATAAACCGATAAACCGATCCTGATAATTCCGATGAATTCTATTCATATAAATGCACTGAACCACATGCTGGTATCAAGCAAATGTTTCAGGGGATCAAAATATCTCATCCCCGAAATTCCCAAGCTGATGTATAGCCAAACTAGAAATATAAACACAACCTAGAAGATGAAGAAACCTTAAGGGTTTAAAAGGGAATCTTGACAAACCAATGCATTGCAATAAACCGATAAACCGATCCTGATAATTCCGATGAATTCTATTCATATAAATGCACTGAACACATGCTGGTATCAAGCAAATGTTTCAAGGGGATCAAAATATGTCATCCCCGAAATTCCCAAGTGATGTATAGCCAAACTAGAAAATATAAACACAACCTAGAAGATGAAGAAACCTTAAGGGTTTAAAAGGGAAGGTTAGAAAGTGAGGTTTTTGCTTTTATATGGCAAAATGCTTGTATTATTTAAATGATTTGATAATTATTGTAAAGCAGAAACAGAAAGCTTGCATGTCAGAAAATGTTTGTGTATGATTTGACTATACGTCACCTTATGATTTTCAAGAATGCGATATTCTGCCTAATCAGTAGTACAGCCTACGTCACGGCTGCAGTTCTCCCACTCCAATTGCTTCTCAAGTAAAATACTATAGATGAGTGACCAACCTTCTGTCTACTAACTTGGTTGTAGTGCAATACAAGGCATGCTAATAGATTCGCCTCAATGATGCAACAATCTCTATTTGCATTGCATGTTAATAGTAAGCGATTTCAAAAAATAAAATAACGTTATATAACCCTCGTGGTAGGTCACCAACCACCAAAGCTGCCATATCTCAGTCAATATTGGTAGTCTTAAAAATTCAAGTATTTATCTATTATTTTATTGGTTCAATGATACAAAAATATTATTTAAAATAATTTGGGGAGGATCAACAGGCACAGCCCAAAACTGTTCCTGTTTATTTGATTAACTTTGGTATTTCTATCCTTGTAGAAACTAAAATTTATAACACACTTTTTTCATGTATTTGAACACGACATGCAGTCAATTTATCAAGTAAATAATTAAAAACTTTTACTTACTGACTGAAGCACTTTCGACCGTTTAGCGATCATTTACAACAGTGCAGACCGGAAAAGTTTTGACGGTTAGGAAGATTTGTGGTGTTTATTATGTGATCAAAAAGTTTGTTGGATTTGAAATTTAGCTGTTCATTTAGTATGTTGTTACTGTCTAGGATGGTGGCTTTAAAATTTCAAACTGTTCTGCTAAAATTTATATCCGATAGGAGTAATAATTACTAATAATATAAGTAATATAACAGACAAGCATCCCATACAACCGATTTTCATAGTATCTATAAAATATTTAATTTTGTATCTGTGGTGATATTTTGTATTTTCTGTCAACAGGTTTTCGACTCTAACGGAATTTTCCAGAAGGAGTTCGGTCAATACGGTAACGGAGAGGGAGAATTTGATTGTCTAGCAGGAGTGGCTGTCAACCGTATTGGTCAATTCATTATTGCCGATAGATACAACCATAGAATACAGGTGAGGGATTCAACTTCAGTTCAGATAATTCAGTTCTGAATTGGTTACCTGCTATAGTGAGGTCCACGTTATAATGGCAGTATTCGATCAGCATTGGTGTTGCTATCCTTGTCTACCAATCCACAAAGCAGATAGCGAATGTATCAAATCATAGTGTTGTGTATCAAGTTGAGATGATACTGTATCACATTGTGTTGATACTGTATCATGATGTGGTTGTTCTTGTTCTATAGTGAGGTCCACGTTATAATGGCAGTATTCGATTAGCATTGGTGTTGCTAGCCTTGTCTATTATTCGACAAAGCAGATAGCGAATGTATCAAATCATAGTGTTGTGTATCAAGTTGAGATGATACTGTATCATATTGTGTTGATACTGTATCATGTTGTGGTTGTTCTTGTTCTATAGTGAGGTCCACGTTATAATGGCAGTATTTGATTGACATTGGTGTTGCTAGCCTTGTCTATCATTCCACAAAGCAGATAGATCTCTTTCTCGCTTCGCTCTGTTGCCAGATTTTGCCACAATGTAGAACAGTTTTCTATAAAGTGAGAAGTTTTTAGCTCAAAAATTTCTAGTTTCATTCAAAATTTAGACTTTTTGAATAATTATTTAGTTACTGTTCTAGATTTTTTAATTTCAGATTCTAATAGTATCTATTAGATTCAAAATTTGCTCGTTTATCTGAGTATTGAAGAGTGTAAATTGTATTTTGAAAAGTGAAAGTGACATAACCAACATTTTGATTTGGACAGTATAGTATAAATTGGAAATGGGACTTTCCTCATGTTAAGTATTTGTACACAATGTAAATAAATAACTAAATAACAGTGGAGAAAGATAGCAGAACAATGTTGCCTCCAATTTTGGCACAATTACCTCAAAATTTTTACCATTTCACAGACACAACAGCCTTCATTCATCAATGCTCACCATTTTCTAACAGAATTCTATAATTTGCTACTCAATTTTCACCATTTTATTGAAAACCTACTGGGTTTTGAATTTCGTGAGAATCGTTGGAGCCGTTATCGATATCCCTTGGACATAAATAACCAATAACCATATAAATAACCAAATATATTGTATAAAAATTGTATAATACACTATAATTATAATACAATTATGACATTGGAGGAAAAACTAGGCTAAGCCTGTACTATTTCTCTCCAAAAATTTTGATAAAATGCTAATGTTGTCCAAAAGTTAAGGTTATGTAATCACACACTGCTTCGTCACTTGATTTTCGGTCCAGGAATAATGAATTGAAAATTTTGAATTTTGAAGGTTGATGTTATACTCTAAATGAATCACAGAATGTATCACAATAAATTAAAAACTTTAAAAATATTGCACTTATTTTTAAAATTTGAATACAAAATCAAAAAATCTGGTGTGGTGCACTCACACAACTTTCCTTGCCGTTATGAAAATTGATCAACTGACGCTAGTATTCCCGCGCATCTCAAGTCTACTTTTCTAAGATCTGAGCCAGCTGGTGACAGGACAATAGCGCTGCAGACACACGAAGTCTGCTATCTCTTCATAGTGAATGATTTAATAGAATCAACAGTTGCCAACAGTTTGCAATTTAATAATCTTATTTTCTCTAATTTCGAGCTTATTTTCAATTTTAGGTGAAAATGCTACTGAACATTAATTGTAGAGATTTTTATGCTCAATCTTTTATACTTGAAATTTTTTGTTGAAATTGTATCTGAAGCCTGATAATTGGGAGTCTAAAATCAAACTTTGCATGGATGGTACAGTGCTCCTGAAATTTTTTCAGGTATGAGACTTGTGGCAGTTGATAGAGCTTATCAATGACTTTTCTAGGTATGGATTCAATCAAAATCGTCGTAGCCGTTTTCGAGAAAATCGCGAAAAACCCTGTTTTTGACAACATTTTCGCCATTTCAGCCGCCATCTTGAATTGCATTTGATCGAAATTGTTCGTGTCGGATCCTTATAGTGAAAGGACCTTAAGTTCCAAATTTCAAGTCATTCCATTAATTGGGAGATGAGACATCGTGTACACAGACGCACATGCACTCATACACACACACACACACACACACACACCACGCACACACGCACACACGCACACACGCACACACGCACACACGCACACACGCACACACGCACACACGCACACACGCACACACGCACACACGCACACACGCACACACGCACACACACACACACACACACACACACACACACCACACACACACACACACACACACCACACACACACAACACACACACACACACACACACACACACACACACACCACACACCACACACGCACACACGCACACACGCACACACGCACACACGCACACACGCACACACGCACACACGCACACACGCACACACGCACACACGCACACACGCACACACGCACACACGCACACAACGCACACACGCACACACGCACACACGCACACACGCACACACGCACACACGCACACACGCACACAACGCACACACGCACACACGCACACACGCACACACACACACACCACACACACACACACACCACACACCACACACACAACACACACACACACACCACACACAACACACACCACACACACACACACACACACACACACACACACCACACACCACACACACACACACACACACCACAACACACACACACACACACACCACACACACACACACACACACACACACACACACACACACACACACACACACACCACACACACCACACACACACACAGACTAATACCCCAAAAACCACTTTTTTGGACTCAGGGGACCTTGAAACGTATAGGAATTTAGAAATTGGTGTACCTTAATTTTTTTCGTTTTTTAATTTAATTTCTTAGCTATGGTAATAGGGCAAGGAAAGTAGAACCTACTCACTATTAGTTATTTACAGCTGATAAATATAAAAATATATACAGATATTGCTCGCTTAATATGATAGGATAGTCATATAAATTCGGAGATTTCAACCTGTTCTCAATTTTTTCTCATCTTCTTGGATTTTTGGAAGGTTTTCGAACAGTTTTTTCAAGGATTTATGATTTTGTTTGTCAGGTTTTTGACCCGGCAGGCAGATTCCTACGTACATTTGGAAGCCAGGGTACTGCTGATGGCAGATTCAACTACCCTTGGGGTATCACCACTGACGCCCTCGGCTTCATTTACGTGTGTGACAAGGAGAACCATCGTGTCCAGGTAAACTCCCTTCTCTCTTCATCATTCTTATCAGGCTATCTTATATCTTCTACTCTCTTTTCTCGTCGTCGTCTTCTTCTTCTTCTCCTCCTCCTCCATCCCCTTCTCCTTCTCCTTCTCCTTCTCCTTCTCCTTCTCCTTCTCCTTCTCCTTCTCCTTCTCCTTCTCCTCAACCACATTTTCCTCCTCCATCTTCTCCCTCACCACCTCCTCCTCCTCCTCGTCCTTATCCACCTCCTCCTACTCCTCCTTCTCCTTCTCCTCCACCTTCTTCTTCCCTCCACCTTCTTCTTCCCTCCACCTTCTTCTTCCCTTCACCTCCTCCTCACCATTCTTCAGCATCTCCTTCTCCACCTTCTCCTTCACCTTTTGGTGGAGAGTTAGTGGGGAGGATATTTTTAATATTCTTTCCGAAGAATGGACATTGATATGTCCAAAGCTCCGCCAATTTATGTACATGCATAACAATATGATTATTATCTATAGTTATTATATTACAAATTGCTTTTTCATATCATATACAGTTCAATAATTATTTTCTTAGTCTATATTATGTAAATTCATCTATAATTTTGCTGTATTGTAAGCTATTGTATATAAGTGTATAAGCCAGTATATATTGTAATCTACATTAATAAAGTACTCAATCAATCAATCAATCAATCACCTTTTCCTCCTCCTCTTCCTCCTCCTCCTCGTCCTTATCCACCTCCTCCTACTCCTCCTTCTCCTTCTTCTTCTTCTTTATCTCTATCCCTCTCACTATCTTCTATCTCTGCTACAATCTCTATGTTATCTCTCTTCCACTCATCCATTCATTCATTAATCCAGGGTCTCCAACCTACGGCCCGCAGGCCACATCCGGCCCGCAGATGGATTTTTTCCGGCCCGCCGAGAGTTATTGCAACAGATTTTTCAAAATATATATTTATACACATTTTTAACAACATCTGTGAGTTCAGTACTCTTCTCTTACTAGCCACTCCATTTCTTAATAAGTGTAAAATTAGCTGTAAACAAGCAGCGATCAACCATCGCGAGATATTAGCAAATGGTCTGCACGGACTGTACATGTCCCTGTTTGAACGCTACAAACAAGGTAACCTACTTCCATTTTACAGCTGTTGACTCCCAGAAAAAGACTAAAAATATTGAATGAAAAAGACTAAGAAATTGTCAAAAAACCACTGATTTATTGATAATTAGAAAGACCGGTTTCGGTTATTACACCATTGTCAATCTCTGATAAACTAAAAATATGAAAAAAACATGCTCGAGCTATGTTTTCTCTTTTTGGATCTACCTACAAGTGTGAGCAGACATTTTCAAAAATGAAGTTTGTTAAATCCAAATACTTCCTTGTCAGATGAACATTTTAAATCAATTTTAATGATCGGAACCACAAAGTTTGATCCTAAATGGGCGGACAATTCAAGTGGGAAACAAATTCTTACTAAAAATGTGTATTCTTTATTAACATGGTAACTTTTTATAAATTCATGCATTGTCAAGTTTTCTTATGAGCTTTTTACAATCAATAAATTGGACTTTGTATTAAAATGAAATTAATTGGTTTGTTTCTTCCTACTTAAACTTCTTCCTAATTCAAGTGGGAAACAGATTCTTACTAAAAATGAGTATTCTTTATTAACATGGTAACTTTTTATAAATTCATGCATTGTCAAGTTTTCTTATGAGCTTTTTACACTCAATAGATTGGACTTTGTATTAAAATGAAATTAATTGGTTTGTTTCTTCCTACTTAAACTTCTTCCTAATTCAAGTGGGAAACAAATTCTTACTAAAAATGAGTATTCTCTATTAACATGGTAACTTTTTATAAATTCATGCATTGTCAAGTTTTCTTATGAGCTTTTTACACTCAATAAATTGGACTTTGTATTAAAATGAAATTAATTGGTTTGTTTAAACATTACTTAAACATTACTTAAAACTCCTAATATATTAATATAAAGAAAAATAAAAATCTCAGTACCCTTTTAGAAATATTTTATCACAACATGTTTCGAACATTTATGCCATTTTCAAGTGATAAACATCATTACAAGTGATTATCACTTGATAGGATAGTCATATAAATTCGGAGATTTCAACCTGTTCTCAATTTTTTTCTCATCTTCTTGGATTTTTGGAAGGTTTTCGAACAGTTTTTTCAAGGATTTATGGTTTTGTTTGTCAGGTTTTTGACCCGGCAGGCAGATTCCTACGTACATTTGGAAGCCAGGGTACTGCTGATGGCAGATTCAACTACCCTTGGGGTATCACCACTGACGCCCTCGGCTTCATTTACGTGTGTGACAAGGAGAACCATCGTGTCCAGGTAAACTCCCTTCTCTCTTCATCATTCTTATCAGGCTATCTTATATCTTCTACTCTCTTTTCTCGTTGTCTTCTTCTTCTTCTTCTTCTTCTTCTTCTTCTTCTTCTTCTTCTTCTTCTTCTTCTTCTTCTCCTCCTCCTCCTCCATCCCCTTCTCCTTCTCCTCAACCACATTTTCCTCCTCCATCTTCTCCCTCACCACCTCCTCCTCCTCCTCTTTCACCTTCTCCTTCTCCTTCTCCTCCACCTTCTCCTTCCCTTCACCTTCTTCTTCCCTTCACCTCCTCCTCACCATTCTTCAGCATCTCCTTCTCCACCTTCTCCTTCACCTTTTGGTGGAGAGTTAGTGGGGAGGATATTTTTAATATTCTTTCCGAAGAATGGACATTGATATGTCCAAAGCTCCGCCAATTTATGTACATGCATAACAATATGATTATTATCTATAGTTATTATATTACAAATTGCTTTTTCATATCATATACAGTTCAATAATTATTTTCTTAGTCTATATTATGTAAATTCATCTATAATTTTGCTGTATTGTAAGCTATTGTATATAAGTGTATAAGCCAGTATATATTGTAATCTACATTAATAAAGTACTCAATCAATCAATCAATCAATCACCTTTTCCTCCTCCTCTCCTCCTCCTCCTCGTCCTTATCCACCTCCTCCTACTCCTCCTTCTCCTTCTTCTTCTTCTTCTTCTTCTTCTTCTTCTTCTTCTCCTCCTCCTCCATCCCCTTCTCCTTCTCCTCAACCACATTTTCCTCCTCCATCTTCTCCCTCACCACCTCCTCCTCCTCCTCTTTCACCTTCTCCTTCTCCTTCTCCTCCACCTTCTTCTTCCCTCCACCTTCTTCTTCCCTTCACCTCCTCCTCACCATTCTTCAGCATCTCCTTCTCCACCTTCTCCTTCACCTTTTGGTGGAGAGTTAGTGGGGAGGATATTTTTAATATTCTTTCCGAAGAATGGACATTGATATGTCCAAAGCTCCGCCAATTTATGTACATGCATAACAATATGATTATTATCTATAGTTATTATATTACAAATTGCTTTTTCATATCATATACAGTTCAATAATTATTTTCTTAGTCTATATTATGTAAATTCATCTATAATTTTGCTGTATTGTAAGCTATTGTATATAAGTGTATAAGCCAGTATATATTGTAATCTACATAAATAAAGTACTCAATCAATCAATCAATCAATCACCTTTTCCTCCTCCTCTTCCTCCTCCTCCTCGTCCTTATCCACCTCCTCCTACTCCTCCTTCTCCTTCTTCTTCTTCTTCATCTCTATCCCTCTCACTATCTTCTATCTCTGCTACAATCTCTGTTATCTCTCTTCCACTCATTCATTCATTCATTAATCCAGGGTCTCCAACCTACGGCCGCAGGCCACATCCGGCCCGCAGATGGATTTTTTCCGGCCCGCCGAGAGTTATTGCATCAGATTTTTAAATATATATTCATACACATTTTCGACAACAACTGTGAGTTTAGTACTCTTCTCTTACTAGCCACTCCATTTCTTAATAAGTGTAAAATTAGCTGTAAACAAGCAGCGATCAACCATCGCGAGATATTAGCAAATGGTTTGCACGTACTGTACATGTCCCTGTTGAACGCTACAAACAAGGTAACCTACTCCCATTTTACAGCTGTTGACTCCCAGAAAAAGACTAAAAATATTGAATGAAAAAGACTAAGAAATTGTCAAAAAACCACTGATTTATTGATAATTAGAAAGACCGGTTTCGGTTATTACACCATTGTCAATCTCTGATAAACTAAAAATATGAAAAAAACATGCTCGAGCTATGTTTTCTCTTTTTGGATCTACCTACAAGTGTGAGCAGACATTTTCAAAAATGAAGTTTGTTAAATCCAAATACTTCCTTGTCAGATGAACATTTTAAATCAATTTTAATGATCGGAACCACAAAGTTTGATCCTAAATGGTCGGACAATTCAAGTGGGAAACAAATTCTTACTAAAAATGTGTATTCTTTATTAACATGGTAACTTCTTATAAATTCATGCATTGTCAAGTTTTCTTATGAGCTTTTTACACTCAATAAATTGGACTTTGTATTAAAATGAAATTAATTGGTTTGTTTCTTCCTACTTAAACTTCTTCCTAATTCAAGTGGGAAACAGATTCTTACTAAAAATGAGTATTCTTATTAACATGGTAACTTTTTATGAATTCATGCATTGTCAAGTTTTCTATGAGCTTTTTACACTCAATAGATTGGACTTTGTATTAAAATGAAATTAATTGGTTGTTTCTTCCTACTTAAACTTCTTCCTAATTCAAGTGAGAAACAAATTCTACTAAAAATGAGTATTCTTTATTAACATGGTAACTTTTTATAAATTCATGCATTGTCAAGTTTTCTTATGAGCTTTTTACACTCAATAAATGGACTTTGTATTAAAATGAAATTAATTGGTTTGTTTAAACATTACTTAAACATTACTTAAAACTCCTAATATATTAATATAAAGAAAAATAAAAATCTCAGTACCTTTTAGAAATATTTTATCACAACATGTTTCGAACATTTATGCCATTTTCAAGTGATAACATCATTACAAGTGATTATCACTTGAAAATGGCATAAATATTACAAGTAGCACTATACAGAAAAGAGATAAATAAGATGTCATATCCTCATATATTATATAATAATTGTACACCCCCCCAAATCCCCCGTCGTGTGTGTCCCCACAAGTCAAATTCCACGTACATCCTTGTTATTGGCCCTCCAAGCCTCCCAAGAATTAACAATGGATAAAAAAGGTTGGAGACCCCTGCATTAATCTATTCTCACTCACTCTCTCTGTCTCGTGCATGGAATGCACTTCCTGTTTCTATCAGGTCTATCGAGAGCCGAGCGAGCTTCATCCTGACTTTAAAAAACATATTTTGGAACAAATGACTGAAACTGTCCGGCCCTAGAACCATCACATGACAACCATCCCTCACCCATTCCACTAATATAAACCGTTAAACCTGTTATAGAACGAATTGTATATATATATAATATATATATATATATATTATATAAACTCATGTTATTCCATTATCCACTGCATACTGCTGTATATTACTGAAAGTTGATAACCCTGATCTACTTTCAGCCTACTTCATTTTATTAATCAATTATTGATCTTATCTACCTATATAATTATTTTACTTATCAATTTCTGTTTTTTTTTCTCTTAAACATTCATATTGATTAAAACTTTTACAATATTTCCATTAATAATAAATCCTTAGTTTAAATAATGAAATTAACGTTTGGTAGAGAGTTAGTGGGGAGGATATTTTTAATATTGTTTCCGAAGAATGGACATTGATATGTCCAAAGCTCCGCCAATTTATGTAGATGCATAACAATATAATTATTATCTATAGTTATTATATTAGAAATTGCTTTTCATATCATATACAGTTCAATAATTATTTTCCTAGTATATATTATGTAAATTCATCTATAATTTTGCTGTATCGTAAGCTATTGTATATAAGTGTATAAGCCAGTATATATTGTAATCTACATACATTGAATCTACCCAGTTCCTCGGAGTTTTTTTGCAATCCAATCTTAAATGGAATACCCATATAGGAAATATATATAATAGAGTACTAAGAGGGCTTTTTATGTGAGAAGGTTGGCTGGAAGTGTGACAATAGAGGTCTTGAAAACAGTTTACTTTGCGATTATCCACAGTCACCTAGCCTATGGTATAATTTTGTGGGGAAATAGTCCTTTGGCTGGTAAACTTTTCCTGCTACAGAAGAGAGCCATTAGAATATTACACAATGAAGAGCCACGTAGTCATTGTAGACCATTGTTTATTGAGAATAAAATTCTGACTCTTCTTATATGTATGTCCTGGAATGTCTGTGTTATGTCAAAAAAAACCTGGATAATTTAGCCTCAACTCTGATAGGCATACATACAATACAAGAGGGGCAAATAATATAGGTGTCGAATGGTGCTCTTCCAGCGCATCATTGAGAAGTTTCAGGGCCCAATCTCTCAGATTTTATAATGCCCTTCCGTCATTGGTAAGAGACCTAGATGCCACCCAATATAAAGATAGAGTTAGGAAAGGCCTAATAAGAGGTGGACTTTACAAGGTACCTGAATTTTATAAAATTTCACAGTCTATGTAAATCTGTCACTATTGTGTATGTTTAGGCTGTGTAAACTTAGTTTGTGATCTTGTTTAATAGGTGGGTTTTAGATGTGATTGTGTTTTGGCTGTGTAGTCTTTTGTGTTGTTAATTATTTTGTAAGCTTGTGACGATGACCAATGTTTGTTGTGAACCAGATGGTAATAAATATATTATTATTATTATTAAAATTATAATTATTATTATTATTATCATAAATAAAGAACTCAATCAATCAATCAATCTCGCACAGGTGTTCCAGTCAGACGGCACCATAGTGGGCAAATTCGGGTCGCACGGCAGCAAGCCAGGCCAGCTCGAGCACCCGCACTACATCGCAGTCAGCAACACCAACCGAGTCATCGTCTCGGACTCCAACAATCACCGCATACAGATATTCGACGTCAACGGCCGCGTGCTCTCCACTTTCGGCCAGGAAGGATCTGACAACGGCCAGTTCAAGTTCCCCAGGTAAGCCACCACGCCACACTATATAACTAGTAGTTCTGTGAACAGCAGACCTCACTCATCCACAAGTACCTGATTGAAACTATAGACCTTATGGAAATACAGCAATGGACTGGCTTCTCCACACATCTGTGTAATCACTTGTCAGCTGATTCATGATGAATAATTCTATGGTCTGATTTTTACTCTAATATTGGCATATGAAGGAGGCTCCTTTTTCCTTTTATACTTGTAGTTCTGTGAACAGTAGACCTCACGTAGTATTCTCATCCACAAGTACCTGATTGAAACTATAGACCTTATGTAAATACAGCAATAGACTGGCTTCTCCACACATCTGTGTAATCACTTGTCAGCTGATTCATGATGAATAATTCTATAGTCTGATTTTTACTCTAATATTGGCGTATGAAGGAGGATCCTTTTTCCTTTCATACTAGTAGTTCTGTGAACAGTAGACCTCACGTAGTATTCTCATCCACAAGTACCTGATTGAAACTATAGACCTTATGGAAATACAGCAATAGACTGGCTTCTCCACACATCTGTGTATCACTTGTCACTGATTCATGATGAATAATTCTATGGTCTGATTTTTACTCTAATATTGGCATATGAAGGAGGCTCCTTTTTCCTTTTATACTTGTAGTTCTGTGAACAGTAGACCTCACGTAGTATTCTCATCCACAAGTACCTGATTGAAACTATAGACCTTATGGAAATACAGCAATAGACTGGCTTCTCCACACATCTGTGTAGTCACTTGTCAGCTGATTTATGATGAATAATAATTCTATAGTCTGATTTTTACTCTGATATTGGCGTATGAAGGAGGCTCCTTTTTCCTTCTATACTAGTAGTTCTGTGAACAGTAGACCTCATGCAGTATTCTCATCCACAAGTGCCTGATTGAAACTATAGACCTTATGGAAATACAGCAATAGACTGGCTTCTCCACACATCTGTGTAATCACTTGTCAGCTGATTTATGATGAATAATTCTATAGTCTGATTTTTACTCTAATATTGGCGTATGAAGGAGGCTCCTTTTTCCTTTTATATTATCCTTGAAATGCAACATTTCCAAAAACCTTGTATATACTTCGACGCGCAATTTAAAAAGGAACATACCTGTCAAATTTCATGAAAACCTATCACCACGTTCCGCCGTAAATGCGCAACATATAAACATTTTTAAACATTAAGAGAAATGCCAAACCGTCGACTTGAATCTTAGACCTCACTTCGCTCGGTCAATGAGTTGAGTAGTTGAGACGTGATGATGCGCCAAACATAATATTCCTATCCTGTACGTGTATAAGACAGTTCTCTACTCTATTATAGTATAGATGATAATTATAATAATAATAATTTATTCATTTATCATTCATTTCATTGGCAATTACAGATCATAATTATAATATGATGGAGAGAAGACAACAGGCATAGCCCAAAACTGTCTTCTCCCAAATTTTACAAATAAAAGTTTCAAAAAGAATAGGTTAAGATTTCACTTTCACTTCAAAAAGTCCAATTTCCACTTCAAAACTAATGACTAAACTAAAAATTTTGAGTTTTGATATTTGAAAACTGATTGAAAACAAAAATAATAATATATTTATTACCATTTGTTTTATAATACATTGGTCATCGTCACAAGTATACAAAATAATTAACAATACAAAGTCTACCCAGCTAAAACACAATTACATCTAAATTTACTTATTATTCAAGATTACAAGCTTAGTTTACACAGCCCAACATACACATAGTACAGATTTACATAGACTGTGAAATTTTATAAAATTCAGGTACCTTGTAAAGTCCACCTCTTATTAGGCCTTTCCTAACTCTATCTTTATATTGGGTGGCATCTAGGTCTCTTACCAATGACGGAAGGGCATTATAAAATCTGAGAGATTGGGCCCTGAAACTTCTCAATGATGCGCTGGAAGAGCACCATTCGACACCTATATTACTTGCCCCTCTTGTATTGTATGTATGCCTATCAGAGTATATCATCTTGAATCTATTACGTGTTATTGGTAGGTTTAGTTTTCAACGATTTAGAAGTCTGAAATCTGAAAAAAAGGATAGCTCTTTGAAAGAAAGATCATTCCTCTCGCCATAAGAAAACAGAGGCTCGCTACGCTCGCCCCAGGAATGACAAGGTGAATATGAGACAGCTCCAACTATTTGCCTCAGAATTGATCTTAGGCTCTCCGCAAGCCTTAAAAATCTGGTGTGGCGCACTCACACAACTTTCCTTGCCGTTATGAAAATTGATCACCTGACGCTAGTGTTCCCGCGCATCACAAGTCTACTATTCAAAGATTTGGCCAGCTGGTGACAGGGCAATACGCTGGAGACCACATGAGGTTGCTATCTCTTCTAGTGAATGATTTAATAGAATCAACAATAATTTGTAATTGAATAATCACATTTTCTCGAATTTAAAGCTTATTTTCAATTTTAGTGAAAATGTTACTGAACATTAATTGTAGAGATTTTCATGCTCAATCTACTCCACTTGATTTTTTTTGTTTCAATGTATCTGAAGCCTGATAATTGGGAATCTATCTGCATTGATGGGGCGGAGCTCCTGAAATTTTTACAGATATGGGACTTGTGGCAGTTGATAGAGCTTATCGATGACTATTTTAGGTATGAATTTGATCAAAATC
>NW_024092826.1:0-14223 GCF_014356525.2 Nilaparvata lugens | reverse complement strand
TTTTCAAATATTGGAAAGGTGTGGGCAAATCACCTGGAGGGTCTGTATAGACAACAGTGCACTCAACCAGCTAGCTACTGGTGGAACATGTTAGGGTGAGTCATTGCACCCTAACTCGGCAGTGTCTTGAGCTATGGAGCTCTATGACTGCTCAAAGTAATAACAGTGCTGAAGTTGGGGGTTCCTGATATATAAGACCTTCAGTAGAGCTTGGCAATTTTATCTTATTTATTCTTATTTATTTATTTATTTATTTTTCTATTATTCTCTAATTTTCCTTTTTCTAATATTAATCAATATGATATACTATCTAGTTCGATTTCCATTTAATTTTCAAAGTTATAATATGTATAAAATATGTATATATGTTATATATATATTTTTTTTTTTTTTTTTTTTTTTTTTTTTTCTGCCAAGTCTACTTTTTTGGGAGAAGTGGTAATGGAGAAGGGTTCTCTCCTGGGGAATGGAATACTGTGAACAGTGGCTGACTGACAATCAGCTGCTGGCACGAACTGCTAACTGTCAATCAGGCCACCATTGTTGAAATGGGAGTGGCTTGTGGGTTTGAGGTGGTCGTGGTATTTCGTACATCTGCCTTATTGATGTACGCCACGAGATAGAAGCTGTATCATGAAGCTTTCGATGTGAGCTGAATGAAGTTGAGTAATTGAGGGGTACTGGCATATTCATAGAGTAACCTATTATTCACTGTGTAGTGAAAGTTGCAGATGGTTCTGATGAGTCTGTTTTGAAGGCCAAATAGACGTTTTCTATTGGTCTTCGATAGATATGGGAACCAGACTGGGGCGGCATAGGTCAGGTATGCTCTGATGATGGCTGTGAATATGAGCAGCCGAAATTTCAGGGGGAGTGAAGGGGTGACAAGTAGGGGGAATAGTTGTACAAACAGCACACGACAGTGTTGAATTTTCACTTTAATGTGTTGTTTGAAAGTGAGTGTTCTATCCAGAGTTACACCTAGGTACTTGACGGTATGGGACCATGGCAGGGCGTGGCCATGGATTTTGAGAGTGGGAGGAAGTTTGAGTTTTCGGGAAAAGGCGACAGCCACACATTTAGTTGGATTTATCTCTACCTTCCAGGATGAACACCAGGATGTAAGCAGGTTTAATTGCTCTTGAACATTCCTGGCCGCCCTATTCAGATTCATGCTGCTCGAGTGGAATGTGGTGTCATCAGCAAATAGACTTGTTTGAACTGAAGGTAGAGATGGCATGTCATTGATGAAGAAGGAGTAGAGGATAGGTCCAAGCACAGATCCTGGGGGACACCTGCTGTTGCTGGGGTGAGAGCTGAAGAGTTTACTGAAGATGGGGTTGGTTGTGAACTTCGAAATACCTATTAGTAAGGTATGACTTGAAGAGTCTTATTGTTGAAGGTGGAAAGACAGATGAAAGTTTATAGAGTAGTCCATCCAGCACACAGTGTCGAAGGCTGCTTTGAAGTCTATAAAGACTGCAGCCACGTGCTCTTTCTTGTTGAAAGAATCTGATAACTGAGAGCAGAATTTCATTAGTTGCAGTGTTGTTGAACAACCTGCACGAAATCCAAACTGCTCTGGCCTTATCACACTATCTAATGTATCTCTTATATGTTTCTCCAGAAACATTTTCTCAAAAAGCTTTGAGAAAAAGCAGGGTATGGAGATTGGCCTGTAGCTGGATGGTAGGGCACTCAACCAGTGCTCCGTTATCATCATTATATGGATTTTATTATCATCTACAATAGTTCCAATATAATCAGTTTTATTCAGCAACCCCTGAACATTCCACGACAGGAAACTCAACTCAGTGGAATGATTACCCCCTTTATTCCTGAAAGTACCAGAACGAGCAATACTACTATTATAATTACTATTTACCTTATGACCAGTGTGTACAAGTCAGCTGGCCGAAACAAGATCATTGTCATTAGTTATTAGTTTAAATCATTTGTCTCAATATGAGAAATGTCATTGTCAATTGTTGCAATAGATGAATAAACAGAAGAAATTTCACTTGGATTCACATTGACATCAACACATGTGTGGGGAGCATCAGAGCAGCTTGGGTTTGGCGTAACAGGACAGGACTCCATGTGATGAAAGATAGGAGAATCCGGCGCTCTCGGGATGCCTGACAGTATTAACTGCATTTCATTTACTACAGTCACAGAACGATCACACAAAATCTGATTGTGAGTATTTTTCACATATTCGCTTATCGACCTTCCCAGCAGTCTCTTAGCTGGTATCCTGTAGTGCAGTCCATGTTTCGTGAGTATTTTTCACATATTCGCTTATCGACCTTCCCAGCAGTCTCTTAGCTGGTATCCTGTAGTGCAGTCCATGTTTCGTGAAGTAATTACGCGTCAGCGTACTGCTAACACCACAGCGTACTGCTACATCCAGTGGCTGACAAACATGGGTGCTGTTAGCAGGCAGGAATACAAAATTAATATCATTTTCTTCACAAAGTCGAATTATTTTAATTGACATGTGGGATGCCAAATTGTCACCGATCAACATTTTTTTGCTTTCTTTTCTTTTTAGGTAAGGAAGCGCCACCTTTAAAAACCAATCCTCAAATATAAAGCTGTCAAACCACCCACTATTAGACCTATTGTAGACGGTTCCTCTAGGCCCTCCTTCAATCCAATCAGGATATAAGTTCTTTGCCTTATAGACAATGTACAGAGGAAGCATACATCCATTCCCTGCACAAGCAAACATAAGGGAAGTGGAAGATTTTGATGTGTCCATAATTTTGCTAGAGTGTTTGCTGCCACATCTCACAATCACTTTTTCTTTACCTGGATTGTCCGATAAATTGGTTTTGTCAAAATTAACAATATTTTCTGGCAGGATACCTTCAATTGACAGTTTCAAATTGTTAAAATAGGTTTGCATTGTCTCTTTGCTTAAATAGGCTCGTGATCGCTTAATGTTTTCAGAGTTCCTCACTGACAGCTCTGGATGTCTGCCAATAAAATTATTATACCACTCTATCCCTGGTAGATTGTCTTTGAAAAAATTGACTACAACACCTTTTTGATTCAAGTAACTTTGAATGAATTGTCTTAACTGCACACTTGTAAATGGATAACCAAACTCTGCTGCTTTCATCAATGCTTCCACAATTTTATCCTCTTCATTCAAGTTCAACACAGTTGGTCTTCCTAACTTATCACTATTCATACCGCGATATCGTCTGTAGATTGTCGTTTTTGGTACACCAAACTTTTCTGCTGCCTGTGAGAAAGACAATGTTCATCAACTACCGAATTTAAGGCCAATTCGATGTTATTAAGATTGTAATTGCGCCTGAGAGCTGTTCCAGGAACGTGAATATGTTTTCGAGGCATTGTTCCATATAACCTCACAGAATGGCAACTTTTATAAAACTCCTCAAATTATTGAAACACAAACTGATCTAGGTAAACAAGCATGTTATTTTTAAAAGAGGTTATGACACACTAGACTTCAGTGAAAAACGGATAGTTGGTTACTATGGCTACTTGATCACAGATGAGACTATTCTAGAAAAATATTTTTCATATAAACAGCTGTAATAGAAATCTTGATATTGGAAGGGGAATAATTATTTTTTTAAAGTAAATAATCACATATATTCAAGTATTGAACATTATTAATGCATATAATTGAGTTGAAAACAGGATAAAAGTCTGGTGGCAGACCTGGGAGTGGGAATTTTGAACTGGGAACAAAAATTCCATATAACCCCTGCAGTTCCATATATACCCATTTGACGGTACTGTACTATATAGTACATATGTACTGTAGCTATTATAATACAACTTACACTGTATTCGTGTAGAAAATTTGGTGGGATATTTATCTTGATTTCTGAAAAATACCCAAAAATAAGGGAGTAAGATAACTTTGAAAAATCAACGTTTTCCTGCCGATTGACAAAACAGATTGAAATTTATTCTAAGACATATTATGTCTTGAACTAAAAACATGTAACAGATATCCAGATCACTATTCAAGCTATCAAGCTTTTCATAAATTTATTTGTCTCCCCATGGCAGTAGGTTTGCACCCAACGTTTTCACTTGAACATTTCTGTGATAATAATTATTAAATTATGATAGAACACATTATCGTATTGATCTTCTAAATCCAGTTACATGCACATCGATTTCCGTAAAATTGATTTTTACCGTTCCTATGAATTCTTCCAGGTTCAGCACAACTTGTAAATATCATTATGTTTGATTCAACAGAATTCATAAAAACGGCAAAAAATCGAACAACAAAAAAGCTGAAGTTTGTGTCGACGGTATACAACATAGAAAGCAAAAGCTCATGCTTGGTCCATAGTTTTATGATTGAGGATACAGCTCAGCGACTAAAATCGACAAGCCATTATTATGTTAATCAATACTCATATAATAATACAAAGTATAGAACTGCTTTTTACTATGATACATGGTTTTCATTCTTTGATGAAAATAAAACCAGATTCCGGTGTCAAAAGCATCAAAGTCGCCAGGCTGGTCTGGACTATTCATAACTTTCTCAGTATGCATTATCCACTCAGCAGTTCTAATACAAACACAGACATCAGTTTCGTTTTAGTTGGAATGGAATGACATTTTTTATTCTTTCAGTTCCTATTTCGCATAGGTCGATTCAGATCACCACAATGTATATAATAGATTTTTCCTTGTATGTTTACTATATAATCATATGATAATGGAAAGCTGTATTAAAAACAGCTATAACTCCCTCATTTTCGGAAATCTATTTTTGGAAATGGGACTTACGCTTTTAAGAATTTGGGGTTGCTGAATCCAAATCCGAAATCAGAAATCTTCTATCTATATTTTTAAGAAAGTTAAACTTTGAGAAAAAGTGATGAGTCATACTTAGAGCAAATGTTGGCGTAATTGTTAGATCTGTCGGCTTATTTGTAAGATCCCCATGTGAAAGCACAGGAGAGCTGCGAAATATGAAATATGATCTTCTGTAATATGATCTTCAGGAGCAAGGATTCTGCCATGTGAAAGAGGCCTAAGGCTACTTGCACACAATAGGAGACTTGCAACTTGAACACTGAACAGTGTTCACGTTTTTTTGTCGAAGTACATTGAGTCAAATTGTGTCTTTCACATGGTGACCCCGAGCCAGGAACCTCCTTTTGTCACATCTTTTCCCCTCGAGGCAAGCAGAAACTGGCTTGGATCGAGATACTAGCAGACAAATCGCCGCTTTCACATGGTGATTCTATGTCTCTCCAGTCACCACTTTTTTCTCAAAATCTATCTTTCTTGAAAATGAAGATAGAAAGATTCTGATTTCGGGTTTGGATTCAGCGACCCCAAATTCTGTAAAGTGTAATTCCCATTTTCGAAAATATCCGAAAACAAGGAAGTTATTATGGCTGTTTTTAATAAAGCTTTCTATTATCATATTCCTATTATCATATACGGTAAAAAAGAACAGGTACTGTACTATACAGTACGTATGTACTGTAGCTATTATAATACAACTTACACTGTATTCCTGTAGGAAATTTGGTAGGATATTTATCTTGATTTCTGAAAATACCCCAAAATAAGGGAGTTGCTAGCCTATTATAAATAAATTAAATTTACTATTTTAAAATAACATTTTCTACTCTAGTAGTCCACATTAACTTACCTCATGATGAGAATCATTGAGAATCCAAATTCAGTCACAATGTAATAGATATCACTAACCAAAAAGTATATTTTTGTATTATCCTAATCCTAATTATAATTATATTTTAATACATTACATGAAAAAATTGCAGCCTGTTAAACAATACTCCATAAGAAGCTGTTTCTGTTGCAAAATGCAAAAATGTATGTTAACATTATAATTATTATGCATAACATAACCTATAAACGTAATTCTATTATATTGAAAACATATTAAATTTTCTAAAAAATAATAAATATGCACGTATTCTGTTAGAAAATATTATATTATCTGGAAAATAATAAATATTATATTATACTTCTATTTATTTTTTGGTGCAATCACAAATCATATGAATATAATTGAAAAAGAATGACAGACCAGGTACAAAAGTATTCTATTCCCAAATTTTGATAATGAAAAACAAGTCCAAAAAGATCAGCAATTTTAAAAGTTGTTTCTACTGTTTAACACGTTGACTGCCAAGCAATAATCCGCAACACTTTCATCTAAGCCATGGTATTCTTTTCTGAAATTTAGCTTCTAATATATCCTACTTCCAACATCTATTAGAAATTTTGTCATTTCTGTTGAAAAAAATTTGTGTTACACATTTGGTACACATGGCCTGATGAATGATTTTCACTCGTTCATGCAAGGGTACCAATAATGAGTCACAACACATGTAATTGAGATCGAAGTTGTTACTTTGGTTAAATGTATTGGGAAAATAAATAGACAAAGGAATAAACAAGACTCTAATAACAGTTTTTGGATTGTAAAATTATTATTACTTACATAAAAAGTCAAAAACATAAAAATACAAAAATGTTTACAAAATTCATAAGTAAAAGTTCATAGAAGCATGTCTATAAAGTAAAAATACAAAAAAATATGTCATGAAGATTCATGAGTAAAGGAATAAAAGTCTGAATATATTGCATCCATTCATGTCGGCTACATTTATTTTTTTATGGATTTGTGTAGTTCAAAGAAACATTCTTTGCACATTCTCATGTCACATATGTTACATTTTGATGTCACTCTTCTTGTTTTTGAAACGACAGTTTTATGATCAATGGCCTTAGTCAATTTTTAATGGCAGGTTATACACTTGCCTCTTTTAGTCTTGATCAGTGCATGGGCTAAAGTGGGTTGGGGATGAGGAGGATTTTCAATTCTACTATTTTCTTGTTTCAGCCAACTGTCAACAATTTGACTCCTTGAAGTCAGTAATGGTCATTACTTTGAGTCACTATTTTGTAAATTGACAAAGCATTGACCACATCAGTATTGATGAGAAGATGAAATGCCACTTTCCTGTACTATTTTATGCTTCTCCTAAGACAACCAGAATTATAAGAACTCATTTGATTTGAAAGATCAATGTATGACTTGCCTGAATTGTAATCTACAACCATTTGTGGTTTTGTAGTTTCTTTACCTTTTTTTTACCACGCTCACTGTACTATCATCATGCCTTGTGCTCAACATCAAAACTTCTCGACGGTCCTTCCATTTTAGAACTACAATATTTTTATCATTTTTTTGAGCTACTATTTCTCTTTTTTTCAATTTCTTTCCTTAAACTTATTTTGGGTTAAATTTCCTGTTCTTCCTCAGTGTTCCTACTATATGCGTTTTTTCTGGAGCAAAGTCTCTGCAAGTTTGATATTTGTATACCAATTGTCAACAAATATTGTTCTACCACAATTCAAGAAAGGATTACATAATTCTAATACAACTTTTGATGAAACATTGGTTCCAGGAGTTGCTTCTTTTCCTGCTTAAATCTTATAGGCAACTGTATAACAGTCTTTCGTGCACAATTTGAAAATTTTAATCTCATATGGATAGGTTTTCTGTTTATTGGATGAGCGCTGATTTTGACGGTCTGTTGAGCTGGCATTCGGATGTTGGTACAAGCAAGTGAAGATTCAGGCGAATTGAGAGCAGCAACTTTCAATGACTGTTGCATAGAGTTCACAAAGTCCATCAGCTGTTCAAATTTGGGAACTTTTGAGGTAGAAATCGAGTTTTCAAATTGAGCTAGAATATTGTTTGGAAACTTCTGTAAGCAGAGCATTGTTATTAAAAAGTCTGCATGATCAAGTTTGAGATTAAAAATGGACTACTTTGCAGCACCCAACTCAATAGCAAATGAGTTCAATGAATAAGCAACATCATTGGTAAATGTGAAATTATTGACCTTGGTGAACAAGTAATAAGCTTTATGATGTAAATTGTCATATCTGTTACATGAAGTTTCATATGCTAGTTCATAAGTATTTGGTGCGTGGGCAAGATGCTGTATCAGTGCCAGAGGGTCATCCTTCGAATAAAACTTCTCTGAGTCAGAAAATTAATGGTTTTCATGCACGGCTGCAGTAAAAATGTTTTTGAAAGTCTTCCAATGATTTATTTCACCATTATAGATGAGGATGTGAAAAGTTGACTATATGAAATGCCTACATTGTGAGGTTGGGGTAGCAACAACAGAGCTAACCTCACTTTTGCTAGGAATCATAACACTGTGAAACAAATTCTGAAATTCATCAACTAATTTCGAGAATTTTGTAACATTTTCCAAAGCATCATTTTCTTGATGATTTTCTTCATAGTATTCGGTTACCTTTTCAAATTTTTTTTACAAATCAAAGCAGTGCTCTCCATAATGTGACGGAATTTGCTAGTTATTTTTGTTAGCTAATTAGTCAATGAAGCATGAAGCCTTTGTAGCTTGCCAATTGGTGTGATATACATATCTTGATATTATATTTTTTCAATGTTTTTTTAGTAATAATATAGATATTGAGAGTGCAGGATAGGAAATGGAAAGGTAGGCGCAAATACCCATTTCCTGAATGCAAATAAGTTTGTAAGTGAAACTTTTGAAAATGAAAACGAAAGTTCTTGTTTGTTTATGATCGACTTATAGGCATAACTGGAACTGAAATAGTAACTGAACACAGGTAACAGATACTGACAAACGAATGAGTTACATATTTTTTGGGAAAGATATGTGTACTGTAGGTTATTTTTCACAGGTCTCTGGTTCATTAATTAGTTCAGTAATTACAATCTCGCAATTATCTATCTGGCCCAGAGGACCACGGTCTTCTTGGAGCCTTCTGAGAATAAGGGCACCATTAAGTTACTTAGTAGCTACTTGGGAGAGAAGCTTCAAATTGCCAACTAATGAATGATAATATTTAGAGTTCTTTGGAGGACCAGCCAACAAACCAATGTTGGCAAGAATGATTATAAAAAGTGTCTGACTTATGTGTGTAGTTGGAAGTAACTGGAATTAGGAGCAAAGCCAAAGAAGATGCATACAGATGCTTAGTTGTACATCAACTTAGATCAAAGAAATTCATTAGATTGATGCGTCGAAAATTCCCTAGCATAATGGGGAAACCAGATCTGGTATTGGGAAACCCTATTTTAGAAATAATTTGAAGCACTTGAGTACGCATAAGTTGAGTTGAACAAGCAGCAACAAGAGACGAGATTGCAATACATTTTCACAAAAGTAGATAAACTGTAATACATTTGAGATAACTGATTAAGGTTCACACAGTTATTTAAGAAACTTTTAGTGTACTGTGACACAAATAATGACATAAAAACAGAACAAAAATCTAATAATAATTAATGAAGAGCAGAACAGAGGTGTCATTAATTTTTTACATTGCAACGAGAAGGAAGTAAAGTTCGGGGGCCTTGCAGAAAAAAGCATGGAAAGATCCAAGGCTAACTGAATCTTCCATCATTGCAGTAAAAGCGACAGCAAGGCAAATTCAAACTTTGGGCATCGACAGTAAATTAATTTGAAGATGATGCCTGGAACATTCAGTAACATTTATTTTTTAAAGATGACATCTTGCAGGTGTGTTCCTTTTTTACTCAAACATTCCTGTAATCTCTTCATCACCTTGTCAATGGTTTGATGTAACATTACTACTGGAATTTCTAAAATGGATTCTCTAATTTTGGCTTTCAATTCTTCCATTGTTGCAGGTCGACTAAGGAACACTTTGCTCTAAGGTGACCCCACAAAAAGAAATTACAAGCTGTCAAATTAGGGGATCTGGGAGGCCATGAAATGTTACCATTTCTCGAAATTACACATTCCCGAACAATTGGTGTACAGCTGCCATCGATATTTGTGCAGTGTGTGACGTTAAACCATCTTGTTGAAACCATGCTGTATCAATAATTTGTGGAAATCTCAGTAGTTGTTGCACAACAGAGGTTTGAAGCATAGCAACATAACGATCCGAAGTGACTGTAGTCACAAAGCCATTCTCGTTCTCAAAAAAGTAAGGGCCTACAATACCGTGAGATGACATAGCACACCACCCAGTTACTTTTTAGCTGTGCAGTGGACGCTGGTGTAGTTCTGTAGGATTTTCTTGTGCTAGTATCTGAAATTTTGTTTGTTAGAAAAACCACTGAGGTGGAAATGAATTTTGCAGTACACTCGTCTGTAGTTGAATTGCCTTCTTTTATTTGGGGGTCCGTCCAACGTCACTCAAAACTTCTTCATAATTTTTTTCAATGTCATCACATTGTTTTGAAATGGTCTCACGAATACTTCCAATTTTTTTCTGCAGTACACAATGTCACTTGCCTGGTGCTGGAGAACATCAAAAAGAATATGTATATTTTGTCAAAAACTCTAAGGAAAAAACAAACTGGAACTCCTCCAAAACTGATCCATTGAATGGAGTACTGCAAGGATATACTCTTATCTCCTCAGGTTGTCCTAGCATTGCTTAGAAAACTTCACAGAGTTCTTTTCTAAATTTATGCACTGTGTTCACTAGCCGAGATGAGTAGCTCCATCGAGTTGGACAAACATTGGGCAACATTCTCTTCAAAAATTCATCCAAAAAAGTGACATGCTTTGGTGATCTTGAGAAAAACGCAGCAAATCTATTTAACGTGCTGAAAATAATTTTGCATTCAGGAATCTCACTTACACTTTGTGACAACTGAATTCAGAACATGAGCATAACAATAGACAAAAAGTGCTTCAGGATGGATCTCTTTGATGCTTGCTTGTAAAACAGATAGATGACCAGTCATTGTACTTGCTCCATCATATGTCTGTACTTCTAATTTTTCACTGTATTCAAAATTATTCAAAAACTCAAAAATATGCATTGAAATAGCAGAAGCATGCTTGTCAAAGCTTATGTTAGTGAAACCTAAAAATCGTTCTTTTACTTGTCCATCATTCCACATAATGAAATACAATAGACAACTGTGCTTTATTTGATACATTTGTTGTTTCACCCACCAAAACGGCCACAAAATTTGCTTCCTTAATCTCTTTATTTATTGACAATAATAAAGCGAACCCACCGCATCAATGAGGTTGTTCTGAATTTTGCTGGAAAACCCTTTGAAAACAGTTGCGTTTCCAAGTCTTCTGCTAAAAGAGGATCGTAATCAGCAGTGTACTTCAGTAGTTTCAATGTAGCTCCTTTGATTAATCAAACTTTCTTTCTCATAATACCCCCGAAAAGCCAATTCCTGTTTTCCTAAGAAGAAAACTGCATTAATAAGTCTCTTAAGTAGATCCATTTGACTGTTTTACTAGTAGTTCTGTGAACAGTAGACCTCACGCAGTTTTCTCATCCACAAGTATCTGTTGTCACCTATTCTAGTTGATTCAGTTGAATCACAATCACAGTTGAATCATAATTTACTCTTAAATACTATTATTTGTTTTCTCCAAGATCAAAAACTCACTTATGTTAATTAACTCAGTTCATGTTTGAATTTGTATCCCATGATAATTTATCCAGTTACGTGATAATCTTTTCATCTGATAAAAATATTTCTCAACTATTTTAAAATTATTATTTTTCAATCAAGAATATTATAATTTATTCAGCATTATCCAGTTCATTTAATGATTTTTGATTTCATTTGCAATCACCTATTAAATTTGTTTTTCAAATGTGAGAATATTGATACTGATGGGCATGCATAATAAAAAAATTTTTTAATATTTAATATTGAAATCCTACCTTATAGAAATAGACATGGCCAAACATCTGTGTAATGCATGCAATGAATAATCCACTTGTCAGCTGATTAATTATGAATAATTCTATAGTCTGATTAGTCCTATCTTCAAAGTAGATGATATATTGTATAGTGATATCAGAGAGTATGAAGGAATTCCTTTTCTTCTCATATTATCTTTAAAATGCAAAATTTAAAAAAAACCTTGTGTATACATTGACGCACAGTTAGAAAAGGAATATTCCTGCCAAATCTCATCGAATTCTATCAACACGTTTGGCCGTAATTGGGTTACATAAGGACAGACATAAGAAAATCAGAGTTAAAACATAGACCTCACTACGTTCGGTCAATTATGTTGCTTAATTTCCTGTTTAAATTGATCATCTAAAGCATCTCTATCCTGATCTGACCGAAAGAAGCAGCACACAATGAAGCACTGTTATTTCATGAGAAGCAAGCGATTTGCTCAAATTCCCAAGGTGTTTGAATCCACTTTCTTTCCATGAAGTATGTCTATTTGAGGGTGTTCTGCCTGTGGGGGGATCTGACAGAAAGGTTTTCTGGATTTGAGCCTCAGTGGAGTAGGAAAATCCAGAAGCAGATCTTTGTGAATTGGAAGCTCTTTTAGCCTGCATATCTTGCTCATTTCTCTGCTAGCTAACTCTTGCCTCCTGAGATGTGGTGAAGAAATGTTACTGAGAACAGGGAGCCAGTCTGTCTCAGGCAGCCAGTTATTACTCACATTGCACTGTTCAAGGCTACATCAATCTGATGAGTGTGGCAGCTACCCAACCATACAGGAGCCCCATACTCTGCAGCACTGTAGATGAGAGCCAAAGTTGCTGTCCTCAAGAGTATCAGCCCCACTCCCCCATGAAGAACCCACCAATCTCTGAAGCAGGTTCACTCTAGATGATAGTTTTTTCCTTAGTAGGAAAATAACTCTGATCATGTAGCTTTGAACAGTGCAATGGGAGTGATAACTGGCTGCCTGATGCAGACTGACACAGACTGGCTCCCACACCCATTGTGTGGTACATCATTTTTAAGGCCTTTCTAAAACAAGAAATATGACATCAATAAAATGTTCTATGATACTTTTATCCAAAATTGCAGCTGATTGAAGTTCTAGTTTTTAAAGAAATGATTGATAAAGTTAAATCAGATGCCATTTTGGATAAAAGTATCATAGAGCATTTTTAGTGATGTCATCTTTCTTGTTTTAGAAAGGCCTTAAAAATGATGTACCAGACAATGGGTGTTTATATTCAAAATATTTGAGTTCAAACTATCATTTCCTTAAAAACGAAAATTTCAATCGACCGCCATTCTAGATGCAAGTAACCTAGAACATGTTTACTTTCATTGCCCTATTACCATAGGTAAGGAAAGTATTGCTTTCCAAAAAAATTTGAGGTACCTTTATTTCATGTTTTCTATACGTTTCATTACTTTCCTTGCCCTATTACCATAGGTAATAGCTTTCCAAAAAAATTTAAGGTACCCTAATTTCATGTTTTCTATATGTTTCAAGGTCCCCTGAGTCCAAAAACATGATATTGGGCGTTGGTCTGTGTGTGTGTGTGTGTGTGTGGTGTGTGTGTGTGTGTGTGTGTGTGTGTGTGGTGTGTGTGTGTGTGGTGTGTGTGTGTGTGTGAACACGATAACTCCATTCCTAATTAACCGATTGACTTGAAATTTCAAACTTAAGGTCCTTATACCATGAGGATCCGACAATAAGAAATCCAATAAAATTCAATAATTCAAAATGGCGGATAATGGCTAAAAACCATATTTTTCACGGTTTTCTCGAAAACGGCTCTAACGATTTTCTTCAAATTTATACCCTAGATAGCTATGTATAAGCCCTATCAACTGACATGAGTCTCATTTCTGGGAAAATTGCAGGAGCTCCGTAATATTCCTGAAAAGAATGAATTTTGTTAAATTTCTATCACGATTTTCCCAAAAATGACTTGACCGATTTATTTCAAATTCATACCCTCTATAGTTATTTATCAGCTCTATTAACTGGCATGAGTCTCCTCCCTGGGAAACTAACAGGGGATCCACCCCATCCCTGAGAAATTTACATTGTAATAACCTCCTTCTCGTGCGTGAGGTAGGTAGGTAGAGCAGTTTATTCAAAAGAACACATGTCGATATTTTATGTATAGAACAGCTGTTTTGACAACTTTTAAAAAATCCTCAAATTTCATAATTTCATTCAAACAAAGGAAAATGTACTCTGAAAACAATAACAATTAGTATAATATAGTATAGTTTTAATTATTTAGCCGCCAATCGGCATAATGTTATTCCCCGAAATTATCCTCTTTTAAGAATGAGGCTCATAGATCAATGAGCAAGGAAAGTTGTGTGAGTGTACCACACCAGATTTTCAATGATGTTATCTTTCTTGTTTTAAAAAGGCCTTTAAAATGATGTACCAAACAATGGGTGCTTACATTTAAAATATTCGAGTTACA
>NW_024092825.1:0-14998 GCF_014356525.2 Nilaparvata lugens | reverse complement strand
AAATACATTTCATATGATAACAAATTAGATGAGTTTTATTCAACATTCTTTCTGTCACATAATATAGAATAGTTGCATCATATTATGAAAGGTCAGATGAAGTAAATTATGATAAGATAGGAAGTGAACAAGGAAAACATACTTTCATCTAGCTCAAAACGTTTTCAACAGTGTCAGTGTCAAGTGCTTGCGATCAAAGGGAAGTAGCAAATTAATTTACATTATTCAAATAATATTCTTAAGATTTATCATTTTTAAAGAATATTTATCAAGAAATTATAACAGAATAATTTTTTCAAATACCTACCTTAAATTTTTCTCTTATAAATAGTAACTGAAAATCATGAGTGATCAAAATAAAATCTATTGTAAAATTTGTGATGTTAATTTTACAATTAATTATAATTCTAATAGACATTTAAAATCTAAAAAGCATCAAGTTAATTCATCTATAAAATATAAAAAATTCTTAGAATTAAAGAAATGGGCTGAAATGAATCATATTCATGATTATGATAGATTAAATGAAAAAGCATTATTAAAAATTAAAGAGGATTTTAAAATCAATGAAGATAATTATCAAATATTAAATTTTGAAAAACTTAAAGATATTGGAAAGAAATATGATGTTAATAATTTAAATAATTTAAGTAGAGAACAACTAATTAATAGATTGGAAAGAATTAAAAAATATCCAAAAATTTTAAGGTTAAGAAATATAAATTATATTAAAAAATTAGCTGAAGAAAATAATATTAAAACACATAATAAATCAAAGAAATATTTAATAAAAGAATTAGCTAAAAATATAAATGAATCATCATATAATTATATAGTGGATATTAAAAATATAAATTCTAAGAATGATTTATTCAATAAATATATACTTCAAGTTTCTCCTGTAAGTAATAATATTAAAAATTATTTAGAAATTTGTAGAAAAGATTTAACATCAATAATTGAAGAAAAATTTAAAATTCATAAAAGTATGAAAGGTCAATTGAATCTAGATTGTACCTATGAAAGAAATTCTCCAACAGATAATACAATTCAAAAAACCATAAAATTTTTTCCAGTACAGTAGCCTCTCTCTTAACCGGACACCTTTTAACCGGACATCGGTTTAACCGGACTACACTCCACGGAAGTGACATCTCTTTAACCGGAAAATAATTATCAGCACATCGGTTCAACCGGACTGGATTGGCAGGAAAAAGTGTAAAAAGGCTTAGCAACTAACTATTTTCTTGTGTTTTGTGTTCACAGATATCATAATAAAGCGTCTAGTTTTATTATTTTTACGTAAAAGTCATTATTGGCTTATAAACTACAAAATATGCGTACCAATTTAACGACTTTTAGGGAACGTCGGTTTAACCGGAAAAAACGTTATCCGGACTGGCCTCAGTCCCGATGAGTCCGGATAAGAGAGAGGCTACTGTAATAACAGATCATATTTTAGATATAAATGAATTTATTGATAAACAATTTGAGAAAACTATTTTAAGAGAATCACAATATCAACCTAATGCAGGATCTGGATGGTCATTAGTTAGTTGTGATAAATTAATTTTAAAATTGAATAAAAACAATTTATTAAATGGAGGATCATATATTGATTTACCAGAAAAAATAAAAAATAAAAAAGCATGTATTAATTTTAAAAATGAAGATAATTATTGTTTTATTTATTCAATTAGATGTGCAATAGATATTTTCAATAAAAATAAATCAGAAGATCCACATAGAACTAAACAATATGAAAAATATATATATATGATGATATTTTTAGTGAATTAGAATTTCCATTATCATCAAAAGATATTAAACTATTTGAAAAAAGGACTTTTAAAAAATATAATGATTATCCTACAATTTCAATCAATATTTATACACTTGATACTGATAATGAAAACATAATACCATTACAAATTTCTGAAATTCATGATTCTGAATTAGAAGTTGATTTATTATATTTTAAAAAAGATAACAATTCTCATTATTGTCTAATAACTGATATGAGTAGATTAGTAAGTAAACAAATATCAAACCATAATGTTAATATTTTTGTTTGTAGAAGATGTTTATCACATTTTCATTCAGAATATAAGTTGAATGAACATTTAGAAATTTGTAAAAATCATGAAGCGGTTAAACCTATTATGCCACAAGAAGGATCAACAGTTTATTTTAAAAATTATAATAAAAAAATTGAACATCCATTTGTAATTTATTTAGATTTTGAAAGTATATTACAAAAAATTGATCATTGTAAAAATAATCCAAATAATTCTTCTACAACTAAAATTCAAAAACATATTCCATATTGTTTTACAATTTATTCAGTTAATAGAGCAGAAAATATATTTTATAAACCAATTTGTTATAGAGCTAAAAATGAAGATGAATTAGAAAAAATTCCAGAATATTTATTTGAAAATTTAGAAAAAATTGCTAAAAAAATAGCATACAAATATAATTCTGAAAATCAAATTCCAATGGAATTAACTAAATATGAAGAAATAGAATTTCAAAAAACTAAAATCTGTCATATTTGTGAAAAACCTTTTAATGATAATATAAATTATGAAAAAGTAAGAGATCATTGTCATTTAAGTGGAAAATATATAGGTGCAGCTCATTCAATTTGTAATTTGAATTTTAAACTTCCACAAACCATACCTATTTATTGTCATAATATGAGTGGATATGATACTCATTTATATATGAGAGAGTTATCTAAAAAATATAAAAAGGTAGATCTTATAGCTAATACTGATGAAAAATATATTAATTATTCAGTCAAATCAGGATATTGTTATGAATTTGGTGAAGATAATAAACCAAGAAAAAATATAAAATTTTTATTTGTTGATACATTCAGATTTATGGCTTCATTAATTGAAAAATTAGCAAAATCACTAAAAAAAGAAGATTGTAAGCATATAAATAATTTTATAAAAAATGGAAAAGTTTTAAATGAGATTATTAAAAGAGAAGATAATGATGAAGATCAAATTCTTAATATTTTAAGTGGTAAAGGAATATTTCCATATAAGTTTATTGATGATTTTGAAAAATTAGAATATAATAAAACTTTAAAACTAGATAAGTTTTATAGTTGTTTAAATCATGAAGGTATAATTACAAAAGATTATTTACATTATAAAATGGTATGGAATAAATTAAAAAATAAAAATTTAGGAAATTATTCTGATTTATATAATATACAAGATATATTATTATTAGCTGATATATTTGAAAATTTTAGAGATTGTTGTATAAATAATTATAAATTGGATCCTGCTCATTATCTAACAGCTCCATCATTAGCATGGGATGCAATGTTAAAACTTACAAAAATAGAACTAGATTTAATACATGATTATAACATGTATTTAATGATTGAAAAAGGAATTAGAGGTGGTATTTCACAATGTATAACTAGATATTCTAAAGCAAATAATAAATATATAAAAAATTATAATCCAAATAAAAAACAAAATTATTTATTTTATATCGATGCAAACAATTTATATGGTTGGGCCTTATCACAAAAATTACCATATAAAGATTTACAATTTATAAATTCAGATATTAGAAATTTGGATGAATGGGAAGATATAATTAAAAATTATGATGAAAATGATGATGTTGGATATATTTTTGAAGTAGATTTAAAATATCCAGAAGAATTGAATGATAATCATAAAGATTTACCTTTAGCTCCTGAACATTATAATAAAAGATTATGTACAACTCTTTATGATAAAAATAATTATGTTGTTCACATTAGAAATTTAAAATATTATTTAGAGAAAGGTATGATTTTAGAAAATATTAATAGAGTTATAGAATTTAAACAAAGTAATTTTATGGAAAAATATATAAATTTTAATACAAATATGAGAGCTAAAAGTAAAAGTGATTTTGAAAAGGACTTTATAAACTTATGTGTAACAGTGTATTTGGAAAGACGATGGAGAATGTAAGAAATAGATTAGAAATAAAATTAGGTGATGAAGAAATGTCATACAAATTTTCTAAAAAATCTAATTTTAAAGGATTCAAAATATTTGATGATGATTGTATTGCTACACATTTTCATAAACAAAAGGTTAAATTTGATCAACCAATTTATATTGGATTTTCAGTTTTAGATTTATCTAAATTATTAATGTATCAATTTTATTATGATAAAATTAAAAAATATGATCCAGATGCTAATTTATTATACATGGATACAGATAGTTTCTTTTTAGAAATGAGTAAAGATCCTTATGAAATAATAAAAAATAATCGAAAAGAATTTGATACAAGTGATTATGATAAGAATCATGAATGTTATAATGATGAAAATAAGAAAGTAATTGGAAAATTTAAAGATGAATTGAATGGTATACCTTTCGAAGAGTTTTGTGGATTAAGATCTAAATGCTATAGTTATATGTTTTCAAATAATAAAAATGAAGTAAAATGTAAAGGTATTGAAAAATGTTTATTAATGAACAAAAATATAAAATTAGATGAATTAGATGAAAATACTAAAAATAGATACATAAAAATGAAAAATTTTAAGAAATGTTTATTTGAAGATAAAGAAGAGTATAGAGAAATGAATTGTATTAGAAGTTATAAACATGAATTATACACAATAAGTTTGAATAAATTAGCTTCAAGTTCAAAAGATGAAAAAAGATACATATTAAAAGATAAAATAAATACTTTACCATGGGGTCATAAAAATAAAAAATAATAAATAATTTTTAAAAAAAATTTGGAGGAATATATTTTAAAAAATAATTTTTTAATAAAATGATTTTTTTTTTTTCAAAAAATTTAATATTTCATTCATCGGAATATATTAATGAAGAGCTATTTAAACCAAATCCTAATTTTCTTTTAGCTCACATTGTAGGAGCAATAACTAAATCCATAGCTCTTTCATTTAAAGTAGCATCTTTTGAAAATAAACGATTTAAAGCTTGATCTTCTAATTTTTTATCAGCTATCCATCTTTGTTCTGGAGTTCTATTATTTGAATAAAATATATCATGTTCCTTACAAAATTCATCAGTTGGATTAATTCCTTTATCACCTCTTTTAAATCTTTCTTCAAGTTTTGTTCCTGGACCACAGAAATTTGCACCTGGATAATGTAACTCCAAAGGTAAATTATTTATAATATCAGGGGTTGGCAAGCCTGACTTGCTTGTGATTGTTGTTGATATTTGGAGCTCTTCAGTTTTTAATGATTTTAATACGAAATGTTAGTTTAATAGTGTTTAGTGTGAAAGTTTCATGGAGTGAAAAGACTGAACATTGTGTTGATTATCAAGATATTATTATTACAAGTAAGTTTTACGTGTATTGATGAATCAAAATAGCATCTTTGAGCTGGGAACTCAATTGTTTGTGATCAGGACAAGCTTAATTCTGTTATCAGAACTGTTTTCTGCATTTGTGTGAGTGTTTCTAGCTTGTGTTGCCGCAATTATACCAACGGTTTCGGTGAAAATTCCCCCAATTTTTTCTGAACTGTAAAGAGGACTACTCCGTAACGTTGCCTGTGATCCTTCGATTTTTTCATTGAGCAGTCTATCTATAAGATCCTTCGATTACTCTGTTGTTTGTAGCCGGCAGCCTCTACCTGCCTTAATTGAATCTATTACCTGACTCATAGAGAGCATTGCTTATCTGCTGATAAGAGATATAAGGCAGTGGGTCAGAAATTCCGAGATTGCGACTATTTCTATTACTATTATTATTCCTAATTTGTCAAACTTTACGCAAACAGTTCAATCACAGTCGATCAGGCTAGAGTTGAATAAAAATTTATTCTCATCGTGTATTCATCGATAACATAATCTACTCGTAAAATGGCCCTGAATATTAATAATGTAACAGAGATTCTCGAGAAATTCAAAAGCGAAATTATCGCAAATACTAAGGAAGTTATAAAAAAGGAAATAAGTGAGTTGAATTTTAAAACAATCATCGCAGAACAGAATAATAAAATTGAAGAACTAAGAACGCAGAATGAAAGATTGAAAAGTGATCTTCAGAAACAGTATTATTTGATTAACAACATGAAAAGAGAAAACAATTTGATTTTCTATGGGGTTAATGAGTCTGATAATGAAGATGGAGGACACATCATGGGAAAGATAATGGACATATGCAATGAAGTGATGAAAGTGGAACTTAAAGAAAGTGAGATAAACTTTGTTCGAAGATTGGGAAGAAAATCAGATACTAAAACACGGCCAATTATCCTTTCGTTAGTCTCGATGAGTAAGAAAACAAGTATCCTGAAAAACTGTGGCAAGCTGAAAAATTCCAAGATCTTTGTTAATGTAGACCTAGATAAGGAATCGAGAGAGAAGCATAGAGAGCTGAGTGATATCCGAAAAAGACTTAGTAACACACATAGTGTTAAGATGGCAAAGAATGGGTTGGAGGTAGATGGAAAATTTATGAGCTATGATAGCTTGAGAGCTGAGCACAGTATGGAAGCGGGGGAAAATCGTCAATGGCAGGAAAACAGAAAAAAGAGAAAAGGAGAAACTCTTCAGAGGCAGACCCGGAAAAACAGCTCCAGTCAACCAATCAACAATTCTGATATTACAACTTTTTTTCGTCCCTCAGGGAGTGGAGAGATTAAAAAATCTGACCAATAATTGCTTGAAACATCAACATCCAATAGTGAGTCCACCCAGTAGCGTTGTTAATGAAACAGAGAACAAAAAAATCAGGATAATTTCCTATAATATTGCTGGTATCAAAAATAAAATTTATGATGCTGATTTTGTGAATTTTTTGCAAGAGTTTGATATTGTAGTTTTGTTAGAGACATTTCTGTACGATGAAGAACTGTGTTCAAGAATAAAATCGATTATGAATAATTTTGATATGAATTGGGAACCGGCGGAGCGCACATCAATCTATGGCAGAGCAAGCGGAGGAATTATTTATGCAATCAAGAAAAATAATGAGAATATTGCAAGTTTTCGTAATATTGAAGGATTTGGTGTGATTGATATTCTTCTAGATGGAAATTCTGTGTACTTGCTACCAGTATATATGAAAGCTAGTGAGTGGAATAATAATTTTAAGCGACTATACGATTTCCTGTTGAATTTGGGAGACAAGAAGGTGATAGTGATAGGAGATCTCAATGGAAGAGTTGGAAGCTGTCAAGTAATACCTGATGTGATTCTTACGAATTCTCACAGCTTTGAAAGAATGGATAGAGTATCTAAAGACCCTATTGTGAATGCAAACGGCAGAGCTCTCTTATCTTTGTTTGATGACTTTACACTGATTATACTAAACGGCCGTATGTGGGGAGACCTAAGTGGAGAATTCACATATATTGGAGGTCGAGGGTCCTCAGTAATAGATCTTTGTGCTTTGTCAGCTGATTTGATTTCATACGTTACATCATTCCACGTTCTGCCTGCAACTTTCTCAGACCATCTACCAATCGTCTTGCAGCTGAGAGCAGGTCAACAGGCCCATGTTCCGGAAAACTCACGGGTTATACCGTTATTACCGAAATTGAAATGGAACCCTAAAAACAAGAACACCTATCAGAGGAAACTCAATGCTCTAGTGGAGAATATGGATGCACGGAATGAGACGGATGTGGATCTAGAGGTACATCTTACATGCCTGGTAAGTTTGATATACGAATGTGTCCCTCTAAATAGTATCAAACTAAAGAATAAACAGACTGATTATTCTTCAAGACAGAATTGGTTCGACCAGGAATGTAGAGCAGAGAGAAGGAAATTGTTTGAGTTGTTGAAGGTTTATAGAAGGACAAATTGTGAAGCTATTAGAGAGCAGTATGTCGGCAAGAGACGTCAATATAAACAAATGTGTACCGGAAAGAAAAAAAGTTATTGGCTCAATTGTGTTGAAAGATTCAATACTGTATCGGATTCAAAGGAATTTTGGAATATTGTTAAACAACTGAAAAAGACACAATTTTACTCTGGTGCTAATATCTCTATGGAAAACTGGATGCAACATTTTCAGCAGCTCTTGAATCCAACTGTTGTGTGTGAAAGACTTCTCTATGCAGAGCCGGAAATTTCAATAGATATATTGGATTCACCAATAACACTGCAAGAACTAAACAAGGTTTTACTGAAAGCTAAGGATGGAAAGGCACCAGGGGACGATCGTATAGCTTATGAATTCTACAAAAACGCGCCGGAAAATTACAAGAGAAAACTGGTTAATGTGTTTAATAGAATATTAGAGAAGGGAGTCGTTCCAGAAGCATTCAAAAGCTCAATAATATTCCCAATTCATAAGAAAGGTGATAGAAACGAACCATCGAATTATAGAGGAATATCGTTTGGGAATTCCATAGGAAAATTGTTTGCAGGTGTGCTACTGCTACGACTTGAGGCTTGGAATTTAGAGAACAATGTGCTGGGCGAATTTCAGGCTGGTTTCCGGCGGTCCTACTCCACAGTAGACAATATATTTAATCTTGTCAGCATTGCTAAAATCAAGTGCAGAATCAGGAGACAGAAACTGTATGCCTTTTTCGTCGACCTCAGTGCCGCGTTCGACCGAATAGACAGATACTCTCTCTTTTATAAATTATCCACAATCGGAATATCATCAAAGATCATCAGAGTATTGAGAAGTATGTATGAAGGGACACGTTCTAGAGTTTGGGGACAGGAAGGTCTGACGGAAGCATTCGAGACATGTACAGGCGTGAAACAAGGCTGCTTGGTGAGCCCACTTCTGTTCTCTCTTTTCATTAACGATATAGAGGAATATCTGGAGGGAGGTGTTAATGTAGGAGAGACACGAATAAAGCTGCTTGCCTATGCAGACGATATTGTGCTGCTAGCGCCTGATCAATGGACTCTCAGTAACATGATTGGAGGTCTAGAGGAATATTGTAAACTGTGGGGTCTACAAGTTAATTTGGGAAAGTCTAAGATTATGATTTTCAGGAATGGAGGAAAAGTGAAAAGCTCAGAAAAGTGGTACTTCAATGGTGAGCAGGTTGAGGTAGTAGACCACTATAAATATTGGGAATGGTATTGACATCTAGGCTATCTTGGACTAGACATCTCAAGGAAAGGTCTAACACAGCAATAGCAGCTTTAAGTTCTTGTGGCACAATAATCTTCAATGATAAGATTGGGTTTGCTGCGAAAAAACGAATTTTCCAGACGGTGACTCGAGCTATGCTTTGCTATGGAGCACAGATTTGGGGGACAAGAATCTATGATATTGTAGAGAAAGTTCAAAGGACATTCGTTAAGAGAGTATTTTGTTTGCCAATGAATGCGCCAAATTATATTCTGTCCCTCGAAACTGGAATGCCAAGTCTGTTCACCTACACTTTGAAGCAGCACCTCAAGTATATTCAGCAAGTACTGGCAATGCCTGAACACCGATATCCTCGATTGTTGCTGAAGGAGATCATCGATAAAAATCTATATCTGGTACATGAATGGCAGGATCTCAATGAACAACTTCACATCCGTTTGGAGCCAGAAGGAATTGGAGACATTAATGTTGAAGAGTTGATCACCTTGGTGGAGCGGCAGCTGAGAAGTCAGTGTCATGAGAGGGCGCAGAATTCGCGGAGACTAGTACTCTTTCCAAGATTGCTGAAATTCAGTGAATATCTGGAGGGGGCTGAAGACTTTGCATCGGTCAAGTGGCTCTTCAAGGCAAGAACTGAACAAATTCGTCTCAACAGATATTCATTTGTGACCAGCAGCCAGCTCTGCTCTCTATGCAACGCCCGGAAAGAAGAGGACATTTTACACTTTTTGGGAGAATGTGCGGTGTTGGCGGAGATCAGATGGAGATATTTCCGGAGAAGGGTGCTATCGGCTGACGAGCTTCTGCCCTACCTGAACGGTGAAGCATGGAGGATTTTGAGTGCATATTGTGGACGGGCGTGGAGCTATCGATTCACTTTGGTGAGTGAGTTTAATTATTGAGTGGAGAACTTTTTACTAACCAACTTTGCCAACCTACCCAGATGTCACGCTAGTGATCCAGGGTATATAGGCCGGCGAAAAAAACAAATCAAATGAGAGGAAATGAAAGACTTTTTTGAAAAATTTCTGTTAGTCTATCATTCATAAATTTAACTAAAGACATTTTTTCATTATGAAAACTATTATTTCCAGCATTTTCTTGAGCTGAAATATAATTAAGTCCTTTAACTAATTCATTTAAATTATTTACATATCTATATTCAATTGGTTTATTATTAAATTCTAATACTCCAGATCCTTTCTGATTAATAAGTTCTTCCCAAATAGTTTTAACTAATTTCCATTTTCTACCTTTACTTGATTTTGGTTTTCTACTTTTTGGATCATTATTTTAAAATAGAGAATAAGTTTTTATCATGATGTTCTTATAATTATTCCAATCATCATTTGTAAACATTTCACATTCTAAATAATCATTTCTAGTTAAAAGTCTCCATAAACCTTCTGTACCTTTATATTTTTCTTCATTTTCATTATATTTTATTATAATATCATCTATATCAACAGTCATAGGATAATTACCAATTTTCCATTCTTCAATATCTTCATCATACCAAATACCAAATTGTTTATCATGTGCTCTTGGTAACAATTTTGAAGCAATTGATCCAATATTAATAATAGAAGATTCCATAATTTTTTTCAAAGATTTATTAGTTTTAAAAGTTTCTTTTTCAGGTGTTATTGGATCTTCAATTGTAGATGTAGATTCATTATAATGAAAATCATTTTCATCTTCATCTTCAAATTGAATTTTTTGAAATGGAGTACTAACTATGTTTGGATTAAAAATTTGAATATTTTTTGAATTTTCAACTTTTCTATCATCATTAATCCTATTTTCTTTTAAAGCATTAATAATAGGTTCATATTTCTTTTAATTCTAGTCCTTCACGAATATGATTAGATTCATACACTCATTAGATTCATAGATTCATACAATAGTTTGGTTCTGACTGTCTGAGCGAAAGGTTATCAGCTCTGGCGCTGTAGATAAATTTGTTCGTGCCGTTCTACACTTGTAATATTCTAACCTGCAAAATGAGTAAGCTTTGTTATACGTGCAATATTGAATTTTCGGATTCCAAAAACATTATATTATGTTCCGCGTGTGAAAAATCATTTCATTCGGAGTGCTGCCAAGTCGGAAATTCGGATAATCTTCGAAAGATGGGTGCCAGGAAACAGACCTGGAAATGCGGTGAGTGTAAAGACTCTACTCAATCGGATAAAACTTCAGTTTCAAAAAGTGATTCTAATATCGGTGCACTGGCCGAGGCCATAAAAAACCTCAGTGAGAAGATTGATATCAAATTTGAAAAACTTGAATCCAAAATTGCAGGGCTGCGATCGGAAATCAGTGGTTTTCGAGACGAAATTAACGCTGTAAAAATTGAGTGTGCTGCAGTAAAAAAGGACTGTGATGCACTTTTGTCGGAGAATTTAAACTTAAAAAACCAAATTAGTCAACTACACCAATATACTAGACTGTCTAATTTGGAAATATCTGGTGTTCCTTTTATGCAGGGTGAAGACGTATACGCAATACTTGAAAAACTCGTGGGTATCCTTGGCGTGCCGTATGAACTCTCTAACATTTCAATTGCACACAGACTGCCAAAAAGAAAAGACTCTCTTCATCCCTCTATTATTGTGAAATTTACTTCTAGAAGATGTCGTGCTGCCTGGTTAGTTTCTGCTCGTAAAATGAAAGTAATTCAGACTAATCTTCTAAGTGAGTACTTCAAAGAGGGAAAAATCTTTGTGAATGAACACCTCACCGTGGAAAACAAGATTTTACTTGGCATAGCTAAAAGTTATGTAAAGCAGAATATGCTGGCGTATGCGTGGGTACGAGAAGGGAAGCTGTACATGCGGAAAACCGTTGATGGTCCCATAAGGAAAATTATGGATGCTAAGGATCTCGACAAAGCGTGGTGAGATGGGCTCATATGTGCGATTAAACAGACTGTAAGTCACATATAAGGGATACTTTCATTTTATTATTTATAGCTAGTGAAATCGAAATAACTTTATTCTGATCATATAAGTAGTTTATCAATATGGACTATTACAATTCTGTTTCATGTTGTTTCGAATCTCTTAATATGTTTTTCATAAATTGTGTGCTATTATTTAAAATTTACTCTTCATTATTATTATTATTTTTTTTTAAATGGCGATTTCTTTCATATTGATTAAATAGCGGGCCATGAATAGCCGAATTATGTTTTCCTCATGATATCTATCATTATTTCAAGCAGAAATTCAATTAATTTCTTATTATTATTAGTAAGTTAATTCGTTAACTATTTCAATCAATCAATTATTCATTTATCATAAAAAAAGTCCTCTTCATTTTCTGAGCAATAAGTTCTATTTTCATATCTACTTATATTAATGATAGCCTACGTACTTTTTATTCACTTAATTTATATTTATTATTCCATTTTCAAGTATCCAATTTTTAAAATTTCAGTCTGGAGTTTTCCTTTTCTTATGGAAGTAATCCCTTTTGTATCATTTATAAAATCTTTATCATAAACAAAATTATTAATTAATAGTTAAAAACATAAATTCATTAAAGCTATCCTGCTTCTCTGAATAATGAATCTCGAAAGTGTATTATAGCAGAATTATTTATTTTGATATGTAGTATATATTTTTATCTTGATCTATAAGCTCGGAATATTTGTTTTTTTTGTTTTTTTTTTATTTTAATCATTTATCTATATTATCACTAAATTTTTTCTCTCTCCCAATAGATTGGAAGCTACTTTTAATTTTTAAACGAATTTTGATTAAAACTTATTTTGTTGGTTACTTTATTAATATTTTATCATTAACGGCTCGAGCGATGAATGAGCTATGAATGTATTGGATGATTTAACTGATTTTAGGCATGTAAGTTGTAGTGTGTTTGATGATTGCAGTGTGTATGGTGATTTCCTAAGTATGAATGGTCAGTCTGGATTGAGTGTGTTTCATTTAAATATAAGAAGTTATAGAAGGAACTTTGATGAATTATTACTTTTACTTCAAAGCATCAATTTTAAATTTGATGTCATAGTTCTTACTGAAACTTGGATGGATGGAGTTGAATGCGTGGACCAGCTTGATGGGTATGCAATATTTCAAACGTCTACCCAATACAATCAGAATGATGGAATAGTAGTTTATGTGAGTTCGAGTTTGCTGTATTCTTGCTGTGAAGTGAATGTCGGAGGATTGCAGTGTCTTAATCTGGTTTGTGATAAGGATAATCAATGCTACAATTTACTTTGTGTTTATCGTTGTCACGGAGTTGACCTGGCTAGCTTTATCGATGGGTTGGGGGATAGATATCAAGAAAATAATATCAATCATAATAATAACAATATTGATAATCATCATCATCAACTTAATAATAATAGAGTTATCCAGTTGATTGTTGGCGACATCAACTGCAATATTCTCGGCGACCAAATTAATAACATTAGCAGTAGGTACCTTGATACATTATATGAAGCTGGTTTCGTTTGCTGTATTGACGTACCAACTAGAGTAACAGCCAATTCATCATCTTGCATTGACCATTTATTCGTTAAACATCATGATACTAATTCCCTTTTCCCGTCAGTATTGAAGTATGATATCACAGACCATTATCCAATAGGCATAATTATAAAACAAAATATAATAAATAGGCCGGAAATTCGTTCAAATTATGACTATCAGAGAACAAACCTTGCAATATTTTCAAATCTTCTATCTGAACAGCCATGGGGTGAGGTCATTTCCTCGGATGACCCGAACACAAGTTCAACTAAATTTATTGAATTAATTCAAAGTGTGTATCAGCGTTCAACCTCGTCCCATCCGAGGAGGAGTGCTGATAAAAGACTGAAGCCCTGGATCACTTTAAGCCTTGTCAGGGCAATTAGAAAAAGAAATAATTTACACAGAGTAATTAGAAGACAGCCGTTTAATGTGGAACTGACAAATTATTACACCGAGTATCGCCGTGTATTAAGCCGACTTCTTAAAACAACTAAAAAAGCTTACTATAAACAGAAAATATTTGAATCAACTAACAACCCTAAACAATTTTGGAAAACAATTAATGAAATATCTGGTTCGAATAACAATAAAACTCCTTTTTCAGTACAAAATTTCTTAAGCTCATGCTCCAGTGATAATCATACATTGAATTCCTCACTAGATATTGCCAATGACTTCAATAAATTTTTTGCTAACATAGGAGCTCATCTAGCTCAAAAAATAAGACAAAATAATGCCAATATCAGAACAATTCCATTTACACCACCTGACTCTGAATCCAGATTTATTCTTAGAGAGGTTTCAGAACAGGACGTTCGCCAATGTGTGATGGGAATTCGGGGAGGCTCTGCCCCTGGCTGTGATGATATTCCCATTAACTTGATAAAAAATAATATTGATATTCTTCTCACCCCGCTCTGCCACATCATAAATTGTAGTTTCAGAACCGGAATTTTCCCTGATTTGTTTAAGCTTGCCAAAGTAATCCCTCTCCACAAGTCAGGTAGTAAAGTTGATTTTAATAATTACCGTCCTATATCATTACTTAGTATTTCCTCAAAAGTTATTGAAAAATGTTTTAAAAAACAATTAACTAATTACATAGAAACTAACAACCTACTCACTGAGTTTCAATTTGGCTTCAGGGACGATTGCAACTCAGAAAACTGCTTTTATCGCTTAAGCGACTTTTTAAGGGTGGGTATTAATAATAATAAATACATTCTTCTTCTATTTGTTGACCTCACCAAGGCTTTTGATTCTATAGACCGCTCCATCCTGATGAGAAAACTGTATAAATATGGTATTGCTGGGATAGCTCATTCATGGATCAATAGCTACTTGTCTGAGCGTAAACAGATTGTGAGTATCAACAATACATATAGTAATGTTCAGGGAATAGACTATGG
>NW_024092824.1:0-18263 GCF_014356525.2 Nilaparvata lugens | reverse complement strand
TTCGATAAAATATAAATCCATGATATTCTGAGGATAGATTCTTCATGGCATTGTTGATCTAGTAAAACAAAATGTTCTGAAAATATCAATTTTTGGAAAAGTTATTCAATTTACCATAAATAACTCAACTAAAAGTTATTTTTGATAAATCAAATGACTATCTTAAAAATTGATATTTTCAAAACATTTTTGTTTTACTAGATCAACAATGCCATGAAGAATCTATCCTCTAAATCCCATGGATTTATATTTTATCGAATTTGAGATGTTCTGTCCCAAAAATTCAAACTTCAGGCGCTCATATCTCAAAAAGTAATGATCAGAAAAAAAATGTTTTCCAGAGAAAAGTTTTTTATTTTGATAGCTTGATGATATTCGAATCGAGAAACTTTGAGAACCATCACGTGTAGAAAGTTTATTTTCAGCGATTGCACAGCTTTAACTTGAAGTTTTGCATATAGATTCTTTTCAACCGAGGACGGTTATAGGCCTATTTTCAATTTTCACTTCGTTAAGATTCCAGTTTGTCAAGTTTTTAAAATAGACCTTTGCGGAGCACGGGTTACCTGCTGGTTAGAATACATTTTTAAATATTTCTTCAGGGTTAATATCATATAAATTTCGCTAGGGAAGATAGTTTAGAGGGAAGAAGAAGATAGACACACTCCGTAGTTCCATCTAGTTTAGGGATAAAATGAAAATATGGCGATTAGGGCAGCTCGGAGGTGCTAAATCTTCCTTTTCAACGTTTCTCACTGAGATAGAGTGAACGCTTCTCCGTAAGAGTCTGATCCTCTTTTCGTTACCAGCTGGGCTTAGGGCCTCTACTCTTGAAAGAGATAGCACCTCTTGATCCAATTCAGCCACAACATGTTGGGTTTCAAGCTTCCAAGCCAACGGTAGTTTAGACTCAGCAACATTGGACCAAACACACAAGTTTCTTCAGAAATACAACTGCTGTGAAATGTAACAATCTAGAGTGAGGTCCACGTTATAATGGCAGTGTTTGATTAGCAATGGTATTGCTATCCTTGTCTATCATTCAACAAAGCAGATAGCGCTTTCTCTTCCTCGCTTTGCTCTGTTGCAGGTCGTCTTTTAACAATGTAGAATTAATAATTAATCAACAAATATTCCATCTCCATTATGAAATTATTGAAAAATGTGATTTCTTGCTCAATGAAATAGGATTGATTATTTTAAACGAGAATGAACAGTTTATATTACATCATACATCATTACAGTTATATTCTATAGAAGGCAGAGGATCGGCACCGTTTTTCTCCGATCTTTCATCTCCACTGCCATTATAAAGTGGAACTCACTATACCACTGTGATGTTGAGAGTAAATCTGAATTTATTTTTGATGAATGATATACCATGGAGAAACAAGAGCATAAGTAGATATCCCATGGTATAGGGCGTCTATGTCGCAAATTTTACTGTTATCTCAAGCCGATAGTCCACGTAGTTCTTTCCCGTGAAGCTTTATAACGCTGGTAGTCTCTCATATTGTGCAGTTCATACACTCTCACCCCAACAAAACAGTAAAAATCGACAATCATCGGCTTGAGATAACAGTAAAAGTTGCGACATAAACGCCCTATACCATGGGATATCTACTTACACTATTGTTTCTCTATGGATATACTCTCAAATCAAGAATTTATTGTTGTTCTATTTTCATCATCATCAAGATGTACTCAAAATATCATTTGTATGATTTTAAGATTCTTAATTGACCGAAGCGAAGCTGAGGTCCTAGTTTGAAGTTGATCGGCTTTATTTGTTTGTTTGTTTGTACCGCAGTTATATTCGCTGTTGTTCACCGATTTGGATAAAATTTGGTATACAAGTACTTTGAAACAAGGCGCGTCGACGTATTATTACGTTTTATTTTTGAAATTTTGCATTTCAAGGATAATTAAAGAGGTGGAGGAGACTTCTTCGAACGCCAATATTACCATAAAAATTGGACCATAGAATATACATCATAAATAATCAGCTGTCGAGTGGATTATTAATTTCCATGCAATGAAGCATGCAATTAATATCTAAATGTAACTTTGTGGAAAATCAGCTGTTGTGTTGACTATCAATTGCATGCAATATTATTAACTGAAAGTAACTTAGTATTTTCTCTCGACCTTTCTCTGCTTTCAACTCGGGCTGACCTGTTGCCAGTATGTCTAAGGCTAGGCGCACACCAGACAAGACAAGACATGATCAGACACGATCAGTCATTATTATCTGTATGTTGGTTTATGACAATAAAATTTATTATTTATTTATTACAACACTTCACATAGTTGCTTATGAAGACATGACCAATTGCAATGACTAATCAGTATGAGCTGCGTCATAAGCAACTATGTGAAGTGTTGTGACTGATCGTGTCTGATCATGTCTTGTCTTGTTTTGACTAACTGGTGCGTGCCTAGCCCTGGAGAACATTATCTTTTGATGTTAGCATTTTTGATTCACCAACCCCAACAGGCATTAGCCGTTTACACAGTGAAATCTCGCCGAAACGACATACAGACAGGATTTACTCTGATGGACAGTATAAGAGGAGGCTGTGGTTTATAACTGCGCGAGGTCTACCGGCCACAGAAATACTAGTTGTATAAATATAAAGAAAATAAAAATCTCAGTACCCTTTTTTTGAAATATTTTATCACTACATGTTTCGGACATTTATGCCATTTTCAAGTGATATGAAGTAAATCTTTATATTTATATTACAAGTAGCCCTATACAGAAAAGAGATACTAGTTGTAGATTCAACAAGGTATATGTATAAACTAACCGGTATTCACCTTGCAAAATCAATACCATACCACCCTATACAATGGTTTATGGTTATTATAATGTCGTTACCTCAGAAGCCAAACAACTGAGGCATGGCAAGGAAAGGAGGTGGCCGACCCGCTATTACTGGAGACTCCATTAAAGGCGAGACCATAACAATAGAATCTTCTTCAACAATGAATCAGTCAGTCATTCTTGTCATCAGGGCTGGTCCTTCTTCCTCTTCCTCTTCTCCTTCTCTTCTTCTTCTTCTTCTTCTTCTTCTTCTTCTTCTTCTTCTTCTTCTTCTTCTTCTCTTCTTCTTCTTCTTCTTCTTCTTCTTCTTCTTCTTCTTCTTCTTCTTCTTCTTCTTCTTCTCTTCTTCTTCTTCTTCTTCTTCTTCTTCTTCTTCTTCTTCTTCTTCTCTCTTCTTCTTCTTCTTCTTCTTCTTCCTCTTCTTCATCATCAGCTTCTTCTTCTTTTTCTGCTTTCAAATTTTATTGTTCTCCAGCCATTGTTCTGTTCTCCTCTTTAGAATCGCTTCTCTCTCTCTTCCAGCACTTTCCACAGATTTCCATTATTGTCGTCTGCGCTTTCCAAATTTTCAACTTTCTAGAGAAGAGAAATCTTCTCTAAAGCAGATAGTGGAAAAGCCAGCTGCCAACAAGGATCTTCTGAAGCGATTATCTTCGATTAGGATGATCTAACTGAAATGTATCGATGAAAAACAAATTTTATATTCATCTATTTTACTATCCATGACGAACAGCAAGTTGATAATCATTTTCATACATTACAATTTTGAGAATGTTGAAATTTTATACATTTCAGTGAGTAAGTAATGATTGATTGGGTTGAATGAATAGACGTCAAGTCATGTCTCAGAGGTCCTGAGTTCAATCGCGTGGGATCTGAAAACTCTGACACTAAACTTCAGCCACTACTTGACCTGCTAACCAATTATAATTTCACGATTTTCAAAATCCAACTTTCCAACTTCCTCTTAGGAAAAAAATGGATGAATAATATTTATATCTATAAAAATCTGGTGTGGCGCACTCACACAACTTTCCTTGCCGTTATGAAAATTGATCACCTGACGCTAGTGTTCCCGCGCATCTCAAGTCTACTATTCAGTGATTTGAGCCAGCTGGTGACAGGGTAATAACGCTGGAAACACACATGAGGTCTGCTATCTTCATAGTGAATGATTTAATAGAATCAACAATAATTTGCAATTGAATAATCACATTTTCTCGAATTTAAAGCTTATTTTCAATTTTAGCTGAAAATGTTACTGAACATTAATTGTAGAGATTTTCATGCTCAATCTACTCCACTTGATTTTCTTTGTTTCAATTGTATCTGAAGCCTGATAATTGGGATTCTATCTGCATTGATGGGGCGGAGCTCCTGAAATTTTTACAGATATGGGACTTGTGGCAGTTGATAGAGCTTATCGATGACTATTTTAGGTATGAATTTGATCAAAATCGTTGGAGCCGTTTCCGAGAAAATCACGAAAAACCCTGTTTTTGACAACATTTTCGCCATTTTAGCCGCCATCTTGGATTGCATTTGATCGAAATTGTTCGTGTCGGATCCTTATAATAGTGTAAGGACCTTACGTTCCAAATTTCAAGTCATTCCGTTAACAGGGAGGTGAGGTATCGTGTACACAGACGCACATACACTCATACACACACACACACACAACACACACACACACACACACACACACACACACACACAACACACACACACACACACACACACACACACACACACCACACACACACACACACACACACACACACACACCACACACACACACACAACACACACACACACCACACACACACACACACACACACATACAGACCAGTACCCAGAAACAACTTTTTTGGACTCATTGGACCAATAGTCTAAACGTATAGAAATTTAGAAATTGGGGTCCTTTATTTTTTCCGGAAAGCAATACTTTCCTTACCTATGGTATAGGTATAGGTATGGTATGGTATAGGTATAGGGCAAGGAAAGTAAAATCAGACTTTAGAATTATTCATCATAAATCAGCTGTCTAGTTGATTTAAGGCTAGGATCCACACGAGCGCACATAGTGCGTCCGTTGCAACTTACTTTTTGCGGCCGTCGCCAATGACACCACACGAGCGTTGAGTGTGGTGCGTCAACGTCAGTTGGCTTCACTCAATGGAACCAGACCAAGGTTTAAGATCAAGGTTTAATAAATTTTGCATTACTCGACATGCGTTATAGCATTTCTGCGCAGTTCAAAAATCACCGTCCGTTACGACCTCCGTTATTTGGTAAGCACGTACCTCGTGTGTTGTCACCAATTCACTTCCATGTATTTCTACAATGGACGTCAAATGTAAGTTGCAACGGACGCACTTTGTGCGCTCGTGTGGCCCTAGCCTAATACTACCCGTTCAAAAACATCGAACTTCTTGAAAATGTATCTTTCCATCAACGTTGTAAACAGTTGCAGCCAGACACCTCATAACAGCGCTCACACTCACATTCCGGGACGACACGTCACGGCACGATAAGACAGAAAGCTCTATGTTTATTTAGGCTTTTTTCTAGGCATTTTAAATTTATTTTATTTATTTATGGAGACAACAGGTTACCCCTAATGTGTCTCCTTCACAAATACAACAATACAAGATACAATACGTGAAATACAACAATACAATGATAAAAAATGAACAAAGTAACTTACAATTGCAATATTGTTAAAAGAAAAAAACTATAGAAATACAAGAGAAGGAAAAAAATAGATGTATACAATAAAATAATTATAAAACGGAATATAGAAATGAAAAGGTTCTAAAATTAAAATGAAAATGTTACAAAGAATGGATAAAACTAACAAATGAATGTCAGAGGACTGATACCTGCCAATGAAGCAACAAAATGAGTAAGATGTACGAGTACATAATGCAATAGATACACACCTATATACAGCAACAAATAATCGACAACACGACTGAGCAAGGATATCTCACAATAGACTGTTTAATATTCTACGAGTATCAAATTTTTCACGAGAGAACCAGAAGATGTCCAGTTGCCCAGAGAAACAGTTGAAAAGTCTTTGAATTCTGTTGACTGGAGAATTATAGTGACTCACAGTTCTGGACCGGGGCACAAAAAAAGAGAAAGTGGAGCGACGTGATATGGTGGATATATAAATATTTACATATGAAAGCAAATATGGGGAATCTATTTTATTATTTAATAAGCTATGAAGAAAAATTAAAGACTTAACATCTCGTCTTGTTTTTAATGATTTCAATTGAAACATATTTCTCAGAATGTCAGAGGGAAAGTCAAACGGACAATTGAAATTGAATTTCCTGAAGTAAATTGATAATTTATTGAAGTAATTGAAGTAATTGATGAATTGCAGTAATTTATTTTATGAAGTAATTGATAAATTATTTATTAATTTTTGAGAAAACATAACAACAGGTCAATGTAACTTACTGAGCGCGAGGTCTACTGTTCACAGAACTACTAGTATGAAATAGAATACATTACCATGGATTTTCACTCTCTTCAACCACAGGAGGACTACATCTTTCATTTCAACTCTGTCCTACTTTATAAACCACATGTCATGAGCTGAAGTTGTGCACTGTACGGATTGTGCCAACCACAAAATACACCATAACCACAAACTGAAACAAACTTATTCGAATCCCTACCAAAATTGAGAGGGGAGAGTATTGTTTCTATAGTAAGGTCCACGTTATAATGGCAGTGTTTGATCAACATCAGTGTTGCTATCCTTGTCTATCATCTACCTAAGCGGATACCGCTATCTCTTTCTCGCTCTGGTCTGTCGCCAGATCATCTTTCAACAATGTAGTCTTCAACTTAATTAACAAAATATTTCATCTTAATCATAAAAATTCGACTGAGTCATTGTCAATATTGTAGAACCGTTCCATAATTGAATAAAAACACAAAAATGTTATCAATACAGCTGTTATATAGCTATGGTGGATGTGATATTTTCGAGCTCAAAATTTGAGTGTTCTTATTCTTTATTTTGTGAATTTATAGTTTGTTTCATTTTTTTAAGAAACTTTTATTATTAATCCATCCAAATTTAAAATTGTTTGTTTTATTCTAATTTATATTTTAGATTGTGATTTGGTGTAGAAATTTGAATGGACATAACCTATAATATTTGGACAATTTAAAACTAAATTAGGAAATTGAAGAAGTTTTAGGCAATAGCCTGTTTTTTCTTTTCCGATTCTTGTATTTTTTTGCTAACCTTATAAATAAAGAAATAAATGTTGTCAAATTCTACACAGTTTTATTCGGTACACGATCATGGTTTCTGAAGTTGACTGAAAATTCATTATTGGATTTAATCATGAAGATTCATTATGAAATTATTGAAAAATACAATTTCTTGCTTAATAATATATCATTGATTTTTTGAACGGGATGAACAGTTAATTTTACATCAATAAACCTGTATCAGCTACCGTCTACAGAAGGCATCGACAAGACAGAGGTTCGGCAACGTTGTTCTGCTATCTTTCTCCACTGCCATTATAACGTGGACATCACTATAGTAGGAAGATGAAAGTTACGAGAAGGATGATGCAATCTCACTCTCTCTTTCACACACACTCAAACTGTATCTGTCTCTCTCTTTCTCTCTCTCTGCTTCTTCATCATCGCTCTTTCACACAGACACTGATATCTTTCTCCTCCATCCTCTCTTTTTACACAGACATTCTTTCTCTCCTTCATCTTCTATCTTTCACACAGACCCTCTCACTTCCTCTCTCTCCTCCTTAGTTTAAATAATCCTTAGTTTAAATAATCTAATTAACGTTTTGGTAGAGAGTTAGTGGGGAGGATATTTTTAATATTCTTTCCGAAGAATGGACATTGATATGTCCAAACCTATGTATGCATACCTTGTATGTAGATGCATAACAATATAAATTATCTATAGTTATTATATTACAAATTGCTTTTTCATATCATATACAGTTCAACAATTATTTTCTTAGTCTATATAATGTAAATTCATCTATAATTTAGCTGTATTGTAAGCTATTGTATATAAGTGTATAAGCCAGTATATTGTAATCTAAATAAATAAATTATTTATTATTTTTGAGAAAACATAACAACAGGTCAATGTAACCTTACTGAGCGCGAGGTCTACTGTTCACAGAACTACTAGTATGAAATAGAATACATTACCATGGATTTTCACTCTCTTCAACCACAGGAGGACTACATCTTTCATTTCAACTCTGTCCTACTTTATAAACCACATGTCATGAGCTGAAGTTGTGCACTGTACGATTGTGCCAACCACAAAATACACCATAACCACAAACTGAAACAAACTTATTCGAATCCCTACCAAATTGAGAGGAGAGAGTATTGTTTCTATAGTGAGGTCCACGTTATAATGGCAGTGTTTGATCAACATCAGTGTTGCTATCCTTGTCTATCATTCACCAAAGCGGATACCGCTATCTCTTTCTCGCTCTGGTCTGTCGCCAGATCATCTTTCAACATGTAGTCTTCAACTTATTAACAAAATATTTCATCTTAATCATAAAAATTCGACTGAGTCATTGTCAATATTGTAGAACCGTTCCATAATTGAATAAAAACACAAAATGTTATCAATACAGCGTTATATAGCATGGTGGATGTGATATTTTCGAGCTCAAAATTTGAGTGTTCTTATTCTTTATTTTGTGAATTTATAGTTTGTTTCATTTTTTTAGAAACTTTTATTATTAATCCATCCAATTTAAAATTGTTTGTTTTATTCTAATTTATATTTTAGATTGTGATTTGGTGTAGAAATTTGAATGGACATAACCTATAATATTTGGGACAATTTAAAACTAAATTAGGAAATTGAAGAAGTTTTAGGCAATAGCCTGTTTTTTCTTTTCCGATTCTTGTATTTTTTTGCTAACCTTATAAATAAAGAAATAAATGTTGTCAAATTCTACACAGTTTTATTCGGTACACGATCATGGTTTCTGAAGTTGACTGAAAATTCATTATTGGATTTAATCATGAAGATTCATTATGAAATTATTGAAAAATACAATTCTGCTTAATAATATATCATTGATTTTTGAACGAGGATGAACAGTTAATATTACATCAATAAACCTGTATCAGCTACCGTCTACAGAAGGCATCGACAAGACAGAGGTTCGGCAACGTTGTTCTGCTATCTTTCTCCACTGCTATTATACGTGGACATCACTATAGTAGGAAGATGAAAGTTACGAGAAGGATGATGCAATCTCACTCTCTCTTTCACACACACTCAAACTGTATCTGTCTCTCTCTTTCTCTCTCTCTGCTTCTCATCATCGCTCTTTCACACAGACACTGATATCTTTCTCCTCCACCTCTCTTTTTACACAGACATTCTTTCTCTCCTTCATCTTCTATCTTTCACACAGACCCTCTCACTTCCTCTCTCTCTCCTTAGTTAAATAATCCTTAGTTTAAATAATCTAATTAACGTTTTGGTAGAGAGTTAGTGGGAGGATATTTTTAATATTCTTTCCGAAGAATGGACATTGATATGTCCAACCTATGTATGCATACCTTGTATGTAGATGCATAACAATAAATTATTATCTATAGTTAGTATATTACAAATTGCTTTTTCATATCATATACAGTTCAACAATTATTTTCTTAGTCTATATAATGTAAATTCATCTATAATTTAGCTGTATTGTAAGCTATTGTATATAAGTGTATAAGCCAGTATATTGTAATCTAAATAAATAAAGTACTCAATCAATCAATCAATCAATCAATTAATCAATCAATCTCTCTCCTTCGTCCTCCCTTTTTCACTCTTCTCTCTCTCACTCCATCCTCTCTCTTTCACACAGTCTATCCCTATCTCCTTCATCCTCTCTCTTTCACACAGTCTATCCCCATCTCCATCATCCTCTCTTTTTCACACAGTCTATCCCTATCTCCTTCATCCTCTCTCTTTCACACAGTCTATCCCTATCTCCTTCATCCTCTCTCTTTCACACAGTCTATCCCCATCTCCATCATCCTCTCTTTTTCACACAGTCTATCCCTATCTCCTTCATCCTCTCTCTTTCACACAGTCTATCCCTATCTCCTCATCCTCTCTCTTCACACAGTCTATCCCTATCCTCTTCATCCTCTCTCTTTCACACACAGTCTATCCCCATCTCCATCATCCTCTCTTTTTCACACAGTCTATCCCTATCTCCTTCATCCTCTCTCTTTCACACAGTCTATCCCTATCTTCTTCATCCTCTCTCTTTCACACAGTCTATCCCCATCTCCATCATCCTCTCTTTTTCACACAGTCTATCCCTATCTCCTTCATCCTCTCTCTTTCACACAGTCTATCCCTATCTCCTTCATCCTCTCTCTTTCACACAGTCTATCCCCATCTCCATCATCCTCTCTTTTCACACAGTCTATCCCTATCTCCTTCATCCTCTCTCTTTCACACAGTCTATCCCTATCTCCTTCATCCTCTCTCTTTCACACAGTCTATCCCCATCTCCATCATCCTCTCTTTTTCACACAGTCTATCCCTATCTCCTTCATCCTCTCTCTTTCACACAGTCTATCCTATCTCCTTCATCCTCTCTCTTTCACACAGTCTATCCCCATCTCCATCATCCTCTCTTTTTCACACAGTCTATCCCATATTCCTTCATCCTCTCTCTTTCACACAGTCTATCCCTATCTCCTTCATCCTCTCTCTTCATACAGTCTATCCCCATCTCCATCATCCTCTCTTTTCGCACAGTCTATCCCTATCTCCTTCATCCTCTCTCTTTCACACAGTCTATCCCTATTTTCTTCATCCTCTCTCTTCACACAGTCTATCCCCATCTCCATCATCCTCTCTTTTTCACACAGTCTATCCCTATCTCCTTCATCCTCTCTCTTTCACACAGTCTATCCCTATCTCCTTCATCCTCTCTCTTTCACACAGTCTATCCCTATCTCCTTCATCCTCTCTCTTTCACACAGTCTATCCCTATCTCTTCATCCTTTCTCTTTCACGAAGACTTCCTCTCTCTCTCCTTAGTTAAATAATCCTTAGTTTAAATAATCTAATTAACGTTTTGGTAGAGAGTTAGTGGGAGGATATTTTTAATATTCTTTCCGAAGAATGGACATTGATATGTCCAAACCTATGTATGCATACCTTGTATGTAGATGCATAACAATAAATTATTATCTATAGTTAGTATATTACAAATTGCTTTTTCATATCATATACAGTTCAACAATTATTTTCTTAGTCTATATAATGTAAATTCATCTATATTTAGCTGTATTTAAGCTATTGTATATAAGTGTATAAGCCAGTATATTGTAATCTAAATAAATAAAGTACTCAATCAATCAATCAATCAATCAATTAATCAATCAATCTCTCTCCTTCGTCCTCCCTTTTCACTCTTCTCTCTCTCACTCCATCCTCTCTCTTTCACACAGTCTATCCCTATCTCCTTCATCCTCTCTCTTTCACACAGTCTATCCCCATCTCCATCATCCTCTCTTTTTCACACAGTCTATCCCTATCTCCTTCATCCTCTCTCTTTCACACAGTCTATCCCTATCTCCTTCATCCTCTCTCTTTCACACAGTCTATCCCCATCTCATCACCTCTCTTTTTCACACAGTCTATCCCTATCTCCTTCATCCTCTCTCTTTCACACAGTCTATCCCTATCTCCTCATCCTCTCTCTTCACACAGTCTATCCCTATCCTCTTCATCCTCTCTCTTTCACACACAGTCTATCCCCATCTCCATCATCCTCTCTTTTTCACACAGTCTATCCCTATCTCCTTCATCCTCTCTCTTTCACACATCTATCACATATCCATAATCCTCTCTTTCTCTCTATCCATTCTCTCTTCATTCCTCTTCACATCTTCCTATCATCTATCTATCCCCATCTCCATCATCCTCTCTTTTTCACACAGTCTATCCCCATCTCCATCATCCTCTCTTTTTCACACAGTCTATCCCCATCTCCATCATCCTCTCTTTTTCACACAGTCTATCCCTATCTCCTTCATCCTCTCTCTTTCACACAGTCTATCCCTATCTTCTTCATCCTCTCTCTTTCACACAGTCTATCCCTCTCCATCATCCTCTCTTTTCACACAGTCTATCCCTATCTCCTTCATCCTCTCTCTTTCACACAGTCTTTCCCCATCTCCATCATCCTCTCTTTTTCACACAGTCTATCCCTATCTCCTTCATCCTCTCTCTTTCACACAGTCTATCCCTATCTCCTTCATCCTCTCTCTTTCACACAGTCTATCCCCATCTCCATCATCCTCTCTTTTTCACACAGTCTATCCCTATCTCCTTCATCCTCTCTCTTTCACACAGTCTATCCTATCTCCTTCATCCTCTCTCTTTCACACAGTCTATCCCCATCTCCATCATCCTCTCTTTTTCACACAGTCTATCCCATATTCCTTCATCCTCTCTCTTTCACACAGTCTATCCCTATCTCCTTCATCCTCTCTCTTCATACAGTCTATCCCCATCTCCATCATCCTCTCTTTTCGCACAGTCTATCCCTATCTCCTTCATCCTCTCTCTTTCACACAGTCTATCCCTATTTTCTTCATCCTCTCTCTTCACACAGTCTATCCCCATCTCCATCATCCTCTCTTTTTCACACAGTCTATCCCTATCTCCTTCATCCTCTCTCTTTCACACAGTCTATCCCTATCTCCTTCATCCTCTCTCTTTCACACAGTCTATCCCTATCTCCTTCATCCTCTCTCTTTCACACAGTCTATCCCTATCTCTTCATCCTTTCTCTTTCACGAAGACTTCCTCTCTCTCTCTCACTCTTTCCTTCTCTCAGAGCAGCAGACCACAAGCCATTATTCTTCCCCTACGTATGTATTATTTGTTTGTCCCGGCTTTGTTTCTCTAGATGCTCACTCTATCTCTCTCGCCCTCTCTCTCACTCTCTCAACCTCAGTTGGTAGCCATTAATCCTCGTTGAAAGTAGCTTTTGTCGTTGGTCGGCTGCAGCTCTAAACTCCGAACGGCGAGCGGCCAATTCTCTCCACTGAAAAATCGGTCGGCCGGAAAAATCGGCCGATAGAAACTTTCTCTTCAACTTTCGATTTGTTTCATTGGTTTTCTTCCCTCCAGTATTTCTTTCTTGCTGGAGCTACCGATTCTCTCATTAAATGGGGTTTAATGGAGGAGATAGAATAAATGAGATTTATCATATTGATTGAATAAATATATCTTTTACAGGTTACACATATAAACTGGCTTTCGTTTCTGGCGTGAATAGGAAGATAATTGACCGAGCGAAGTGAGGTCTAAGATTCAAGTCGACGATTTTGCATTTCTCTTTATGTTTATATGTTCATATTCTTGTTCCGCATTTACAGCGATAGATGTTCATGAAATTTGACAGGTATGTTCCTTTTTGAATTTCTGGTGGATTTTTCTGTAAGCATAAGTATGTGAACTCTAGATGCGAAACGGGGTGATTTGGGAAAAAAGTGTGTAAAGTAGTGATTCAGATTCAGAACAGTCCTAGAAGTCGTTTAGAGTGGACGCAAACTGAGGTACGAAACGGGCGCACACCGTTTGGTAACCGCTCCCCGTTTGGTAACCGCTCCTCGTTTCGTGTTGTGCTTGAGCACAATTCACCCCGTATGACCCCTCTTACAAACACTCGCATACAGACCAATACACAAAAATCTGGTGTGGCGCACTCACACAACTTTCCTTGCCATTATGAAAATTGTTCACCTGACGCTAGTGTTCCCGCGCATCTCAAGTCTACTATTCAAATATTTGAGCCAGCTGGTGACAGGGCAATAACGCTGGAGACACACATGAGGTCTGGTATCTCTTCATAGTGAATGATTTAATAGAATCAACAATAATTTGCAATTGAATAATCACATTTTCTTGAATTTAAAGCTTATTTTCAATTTCAGGTGAAAAGTTACTGAACATTAATTGTAGAGATTTTCATGCTCAATCTACTCCACTTGAGATTTTCTCGTTTCAATTGTGTCTGAAGCCTGATAATTGGAATCTATCTGCATTGATGGGGCGGAGCTCCTGTAATTTTTACAGATATGGGACTTGTGGCAGTTGATAGAGCTCATCGATGACTATTTTAGGTATGAATTTGATCAAAATCGTTGGAGCGTTTCCGAGAAAATCACGAAGAAGAACCCTGTTTTTGACAACATTTAGCCGCCATCTTGAATTGCATTGATCGAAAATTAGTGTTCCCGCGCATCTCACGTCTACTATTCAATATTTGAGCCAGCTGGTGACAGGGCAATAACGCTGGAGACACACATAAGGTCTGCATCTCTCATAGTGAATGATTTTATAGAATCAACATAATTTGCATTGAATAATCACATTTTCTCGAATTTAAAGCTTATTTTCAATTTTAGGTGAGAATGTTACTGAACATTAATTGTAGAGATTTTCATGCTCAATCTACTCCACTTGAGATTTTCTCGTTTCAATTGTGTCTGAAGCCTGATAATTGGAATCTATCTGCATTGATGGGGCGGAGCTCCTGTAATTTTTACAGATATGGGACTTGTGGCAGTTGATAGAGCTCATCGATGACTATTTTAGGTATGAATTTGATCAAAATCGTTGGAGCCGTTTCCGAGAAAATCACGAAGAACCCTGTTTTTGACAACATTTAGCCGCCATCTTGAATTGCATTTGATCGAAATTAGTGTTCCCGCGCATCTCAAGTCTACTATTCAAATATTTGAGCCAGCTGGTGACAGGGCAATAACGCTGGAGACACACATAAGGTCTGCTATCTCTTCATAGTGAATGATTTTATAGAATCAACAATAATTTGCAATTGAATAATCACATTTTCTCGAATTTAAAGCTTATTTTCAATTTTAGGTGAGAATGTTACTGAACATTAATTGTAAAGATTTTCATGCTCAATCTACTCCACTTGATTTTCTTTGTTTCAATATTGTATCTGAAGCCTGATATTTGGGAATCTATCTGCATTGATGGGGCGGAGCTCCTGAAATTTTTACAGATATGGGACTTGTGGCAGTTGATAGAGCATATCGATGACTATTTTAGGTATGAATTTGATCAAAATCGTTGGAGCCGTTTCCGAGAAAATCACGGAAAACCCTGTTTTTGACAACATTTTCGCCATTTTAGCCGCCATCTTGAATTCCATTTGATCGAAATTGTTCGTGTCGGATCCTTATAGTGAAAGGACCTTAAGTTCAAAATTTCAAGTCATTCCGTTAATTGGGAGATGAGATATCGTGTACACAGACGCACATATACACACACACACACACACACACACACACACACACACACACACACACATACAGACCAATACCCAAAAACCAGTTTTTTGGACTCAGGGGACCTTGAAACGTATAGAAATTTAGAAATTGGGGTACCTTAATTTTTTTCGGAAAGCAATACTTTCCTTACCTATGGTAATAGAGCAAGGAAATTAAAAACAAACTTAATATTCTGTTGTTATCAATCATTCGCCCTCTCTTTCCAATTCTATGTCTCCTCTCTTCTCACCTTTTTCTCCATCCAATTCACAACACAACAACCAATCACAGCTCTGTTCAAGCTTCCTGTGTAGCAGTCAATAGATTTTCCACCTCTTGTTTCACTATTTGTTGTGGCTTGTTGGAGACAATACTGGCCAACCATCAACCAGCTTTGATAGGATTTCGTATGTACTTTGTCCACTGAGCTTCTGTAATACTCTTTAAAACTCGTCTATCTATCTCCCGAACTCTCACTCTCTTCCGCCCGACTACCTGCGACAGTATACCCGCTACAAAGGATTTATGTTCCACCGACCGGCGAAAAATACTTACGACTGGCGCCTAATCATCCCCGCTAATATGGAAACAGATTTGATAAAAGAAGCTCACGAACGTATTGGACATTTTGGAACTACGAAGACCCTCCACCTACTAAAAGAAAGCTGTTATTTTAAAAGCATGCATAAAAAAGTGGCCAAAATAGTGAAAACTTGCGATATATGCCAGAAAGCCAAATACCCGCGATACCATATCGGGGTGAAATGAATCCCATTCTCCCCAGCGCACCATTGGAATTGATATCAGCGGATATATATGGTCCATTGCCCATGGCGCAATACGGAAAAAAATACATATTCGTGCTTACATGTTTTTTTCAAAATATACCATGCTATTTCCCATAGGTAAAATGACCGGAGAAGTTTTGGCCCGATGCATAACGAAAGATGGACAAGTGAAGTAGGAAAGCCCAAACGAGTACTATCAGACAACGCAACCTATTTTTGTAGCAAGCAGTGGAAAGAAATACTTCACCTGGCTAATATTAAATGGTCGAGGACATCTCTTTACAGCCCCAGCGCTAATCCGGTAGAGCGACGTATGGCAGAGATCTCTCGTTTTATGCGGACATACTGTAATGAAAAAACACCAACAATGGGTTAGGTATACCATTTTTAGAAGAATGCTATAATAATAGCCTAAATGAAAGCACTGGTCGTACGCCTTATGAAATCATATTCGGTAAAAGGAACAATACATTTATCGAAAAATTAATTGATTTTCCAAGCTCAGAAGTGAATAAGTAACAAACCCTAATATCCATCATCTCGTAAGGTTAAACTAGAGCAGAAGGCAAATAGCAGAAAGAGATTCCACGACCGAGCATATAAAATATTTTCATATAACGTTGGAGATGAAGTTTTAGTAAAGAGCCACAGGTTATCTAATGCTTTGGAGAAAGTAACTCGCAAATTCTTTTAATTTATTCAGGGCCATTCACTATAGTAGCCATATCGCAGCATAACACAGTTCAGTTACAAGAGAGTGAGAACACGCACATTGTTGGTGGAAAATGTAGCCAATATTAAGCCATATCACAGAATTTGAAAAAATATGATAAGAATCAAGGAAAACATTATTATCAAACCGATACTAACCTTCCTTAATAAATTAACTTGGCATAGGACCGCATGGCAACAATCCAGTGTTTTAATTCCTTCCAGCGTAGAAGCCTGCAATAAGAAAAAGAATAATTTTTAAATGTGTAATTAAATTAGCTACATCCACTAAAAAAGGACACAAGCGGGGATAGTATATTTAAAATTTGTAAATTACCTTAAAGAGAAAAATGCAGCAGTTAGGTTAATTATGAAAGTCGACAGCAAATTCTGTAGAGCCAGTGACCAGCTGGGCAAGGCCACCTGAATCAAATATGTAATACCTGCAAAATATGATTATGAAAAAGTATGGTTACCCAAAAATTGTTATTTATTATTGTTATTTATTATTGTTATTTATTATATTATTAATGTCGGTATATTTATTTATATGTTTATATTCATTACTTTTAATTATGCCACGTTTGTTACCTGAAAAAAACCTAAAGTGAATACAAGCTACCAAAAAACCAAAGAGCCATTAGCAAAAGAAAAGTATTGTACCATGATGTATAGAAAATTATTTATATTAAGACCTAGGAATACTATAAGATATAAGCCCAGAAGTTTTGTGAATCGAAATATTGTCTAAAGGGAATCATTTGTGAGAATTATGAAATGTGTGTAGTTAGGTTGGCAGCCCTGCAAGCGGCGAATTTAAAATATTTTATGTTTAAGTGTTGTCAGGAGAGTGCGTTTAGAAGTTTATTTATGATATTTTATGTGTGTGAGGAGAAGAATTTGTTATTGTATTTGATAAAGGTATAAAGGAGATGCAGCAAATATGTCTGCGAACTGTGATAGAAGTATGAGAGTATAATTTATAATTAAAGTATAGTGTATATCGATGTATTGAAGGGGGGGTTTTCATTAAAAACATTATGATTCTCAAATATTTTGAATTCAAACCCAGGGGCGCGTGTAAAGTATTAATATGGGTAGATAAAAATTCTAACAGAAACAGTAATAGGTCTGAAAATAAAGTCACTGGCTAATATCGCCAAATAGATAATAACTAAGATTAGATAGCATCAGCTTGTTCTGGTAAATGGTACAAAAACCTAAAAAGGATTTGAAGGAATTTTATTGCTCATAAATAGATTATTATATAAAATATTTGAAGATTGAGGTTAGGTACATGTATTCACGGATCGGTGACCTAGAGATCGATCAAATCGAGAAACGTAGAATCTGACCAAAACCCTTGGCAGAGCTCTACCGCAATCAAATAGTGTGCAATGTGAAAAAACACCTGTTCACGTGGCTAATTATTAGGTAGCATGAAATTAATATAATGTATAGAATATTAGTAGCATGTAAAGAGCTAACAAATAAACCAGATAAAAAATAATTTAATGTATTCAGGAAATAAGAAGGTACCAGGGCATGAATACGAAATAAAATTT
>NW_024092823.1:0-14885 GCF_014356525.2 Nilaparvata lugens | reverse complement strand
TGAAAACTTTACTGATAGATATAACTACCAATTGATTGAGAAGAATAATATGTTTTCGGAATAATGAATTAATGAATGCTGCATGACTAAGCACATAGGAAGTCCGTATTGAGATGTAAATGAACATGTTGATTGTCAGATAAATTTCATGATTCACCAAATAAAGTCAAGTGTAACATGAGATACATTGGCGGTACGAAGTTCACTGGGTGAGCTAGTTGTAAATTAAGCTTTATTATTAATAGACAACGATGAAAAAGACAGGCTCAATCACCAGGAATACTATAAATCTATGAGGGACCAGTAAGCCATTAATTTTGAGTAGTTCAATTACTTCCATTATGGACACTGGATACATTATGGACAATCAATACGTATGAAATTTATTAGCTACCGTACAGAATAGGAAATTTTTGATTGCAGTGACCCCAACTACTGTATTATGGATAACAATTCGGATCAAATATAAGGGATTACTCGCAACTTTCATCAACTCGTGATTTTATATTCACAAAACATTAACAAAAAAAAAAATATATATATATATATTAAGTTATATTAATAAACTCACGGCTAGTACTCAAGTTTGTCTTTTTCTGGCCATGCTATAAAAATAAATGTAGGTATATGTTTGACATTTTGTCCTGTAATCTTGTTGTCTATTAAAAAAGTTTTCAATGTGATTTTTGATGGCAATAAATTTGAATTTGGAAAAAGAATTATCAACAAACTCTAACCAAAAAAAACCTTTGTGCTCTGTTCTAATGGGAGTGTATGAGACTCCATATACAGCTGATGGAAGGCGCAACCGAACTGGCCAAGCATGCAACAATGGAACAAACAACGTGGCAAGCTCGCGCTCTCAATCAACGCGAAATAAATTCGATCAGCTAATTGATGAAATTGTTTTAAGCTGTTCATTATTACAACATATGTTAGAATATAATGTGTCAATTATCTCAGTTCCATATGGAGTTCACCTTACCATAAGCTTACTTAATAGGATCCTTTTTCATCCTTTGAAATCCTTAGAGGCAGAATATCTCAAAATCCGTTCTTAGTGCGCATCTAGCATGTTTGAAGAATATTGTGCAAAGTTTCAAGTCTGTAGGCCAATTAGTTTGAGCTGTAAGTAGGGAGGAGAATGGGTGTTTGGTCCAGTGTGTGTGTGTGTGTGTGTGTGGTGTGTGTGTGTGTGTGTGTGTGTGTGTGTGTGTGTGTGTGTGTGTGGTGTGTGTGTGTGTTGGTGTGTGTGTGTGTGTGTGTGTGTATGTGAAAGTGTGTGTGTGTGTGTGTGTGTGTGTGGTTGGTTGTGGGTGTGTGGTGTGTGAGTGTGGTGTGTGTGTGTGTGACATCAGTTTGTTTAGAACTTGGTGTGTATAGATGATGTGGAGTGTGATTGTTTTTTTTATTATTATTATATATTATTTTTTTTTTTTAACTTAACTAACATTGTGTCGTGGGTCTTGGAAACCTCCTATGTGTGACAAGCCCTACAACCTGCTGAATAGTACTATGTGTAAAATAATTCTATAGTAATTTTTTTTGTTGTCACTGGTTTTTTTTTAGGGAACCTCGTACAGTATGTGTTGAATTCCATTTTTTTGGGATAGAAAAAAAAAACGAACAAACTCAAATTATATTTCATTGGAAAAAATTATCAAAGAAACAACATTTTTATTATACAGAAAAAAATTTTTATTGGAGAAACTATAGGCCTATATATGTTAGATTATACCAATATTTACAACAATACAACATTACCCCCCATCATCATCACTGAGAGGGGTAATGGTGATGGGTGGAGCTCCACCACTATCACTATGTTGGGGGGGTTGGGGGTTGTTGTGGGGTGGGGGTTGGTGTTGTTGTGGGGGGGGGGTTGGTGTGTTGGTGAGTGGAGGAGGATAGGGGGGGATCGATAAAAACATAGGGGGCAGTGAAAGATTGACATGAATGGGTAGGCAGGGTCTTCTACGCTGCTGCGACGGGGTGCCTGAGGGGCGATAATAATTCTCTGATTGTACTAGGCCATGGCCTCCTCAGACACCGGGTGGAGACGGTGGTGGTGTTGGGAGGGGGTGTGGTGGTGTTGGTGGTGGTGGTGGTGGTGGTTTGTCCATTTTCCTGAGAAAAAAACAAAAATGTTATTTCAGAATATAGAAAATATTACTAACTAATAATTATGCCCCAAATGAAATAAACAATGAAAAAAATGGTTCAAAAATACATTCCAATAATTCTTAAGAGTTTTATATTATATACATATAAACATATATATATATTATATATTATATATAAACTCCTAAAAAATATTACCAAAAAAAAAAAAAAGAAACAAGAATAAATTCTTTGGCTCCTACAATATGATATATGGAGCAAAACTGGGTATTATCCAAGAGTGTAATGAGAGCAGATTGCAAACCAGATGTTAGAAGTTGGTCAAATTTGTTTTTTTTTCAATTTTTTAAATTAATGATTGTCTTCATTATAATTTGATAACAGAACAATTCTTATTTTTATTTTATAATTCAATGATTGTCAATTTAATTATTACAGAACAATTTCATTTTCAGGAGGAAAAAAAGGGGTGGAGTGGCCATTACAAACTGATCCTTGGACTTGTGGAAATTGATATTCAATTTGTAACGTTTCTATTAAAAAAAAAACATGCTACAGGTGGGAATATATTATATTGGATGATATCACCAGTTCATTACATATGGTCATAGAATAAAAAAGAAATTCTAGCAAATAACGTGATTAGTTACAACAAATCTGTTTGCCCCACTTTCAAAGAGAAAAAATACTGGTTAAAGTAAACATTTTCATTTTCGAGAAATTTGGTATCCGAAATTCAAGTCACAAGTCGAGGGTTAAGAGTCATAGTAGCGTATCTACAAAAAACCCACTTTTCAGAAGAGCAAAAAAAAACTATGAGTTCACTCCCCCCCACTATTTCTTAGGTCTGTATTAATTTTAACATCCTGGAATTCACATATCAATCTCGTGCTTTTCATTTCGATAAATTATTATAACACCCATTCTCCTCCCTACTGCTGTAGTGTGATTTTACATCAAAATTTTCGAAAAGTGCCATCTCCTGAACCCCCTTGTGCTCCTGATTGGAATTTTTCTGCATAAATCTGATTTTTTTCGTACCTGAACGAAAAAGTTCCTCATGACTTTGCTGTGCAATGAACGGTTGAAAAGTGAAAATTTTGAAGAAGAAGAAGAAGAAGAAGGAGAAAGAAGAAGAAGAAGAAGAAAAAGAAGAAGAAGAAGAAGAAGAAAAAAAGAAAAGATATATTATTATGTTGCTTGGCCTGTGATCTGTATAAATGTCCTGTAACAACTTGAAACCGATCTCCTGGTGAAATGATTTTGTCGGAGAAGGCTTAGTTGTTGAAATTGTGCTAGACCCTGAGATCTGCGGATTTTTATCTGATCAATAATGTGAAACTAATTCTAGTGGTTTGAGGGTCTTGGAATTAAAAACATAGATATGCGGTTGACTCACTGCTCTTATAATTATGAGAATATATAGAGAATATTACAAAATACATGGATAATCGAATAATCAATCTGTCTTTAAGAGACCAAATTTACGGGGGCACATCTGATATTGTAGTGGGGGGTATCAAGTACTTATCTAAGATCTGTCGTCCTCGAGTCCGGTGTCCAAAGGGTTATTGGTGAAGATGAAGGGTGATGGCCTCCAGGCATCGGGCTAGTGGCGTCAGATCGAAGATCGTCTTTCAGCCCCGCACGGCAAGGTCAGATGTCCGATATCACCGGCCATCTCGGTCGGCGAATTCGTAAGCCCTCGTTTGACAGCAAGGCATATTTACAGCACGATCGTCGAATGAGTATTCAAGAATACACACACACACACACAAAAAAAACCCTTAAATGGGTTTTCGACTGTCACTAATCCATAGCCTACAATAATAATAAAGTGCAGCAGTCAACCTCTCTGAATGGAAATAACTATGCCATTAATAATTTAATAAAAGGATTAGCGATTTCAAAACTGATGGGATAAATGATTCCCAATAATATAATCTTAGTCTCCGAGAGAGAATAAAAAACTGTCCGGAGAAGACATTATTGAATCAGGTCAATAAATAATTAAGCTCAGAAAACATGTCTGTACTCTACAGAAAATAAAAGCGGTCTCTTTTTCAGGTCTCCAAGTCGACCTAATCAGGCTCAAAAATAGGTATCAGGGCTGGCAATATTATCCAAAAAATAATTACCAAATTACAAAGGACGTGGTGGGGACGACAATAATTTCCCTCAATAGAACGAGAAAGGAATACAACAAACAGAGACAGAATACAGGAAAATTCCCTCGATCAAAGTAGAAGACTCAGCAACAGAATGGACGTTCAACTGATTCTTTATGATGATTTTGCGTTTACAACAATTCTAAGTACTCTAGGAAAACGTTTGAAAACAGTAGAAGAAATATCAGAATTCAATTACGTAATGTGCGGAATGACATCATGAAATTACTCCGATACCGTGAGAAAATCACAACGTTAATCCAGCACTCTAATAAATTTTATCTTGGAAAAGTTATAATTCGAAAAAAATAAATTTTGGCACAAACTAAAGGTGCGTCCACACATGCCTAACCGAACCTCGAACCGCGCAGCAAACCATGCATTCCTCCGAACATCTTGCCTTTCAACGAACATGATGAGCATATGTTTCATAATGTTGAAAATCAGCTGTTAATCATTCGCCGTACCGTACTCCGAACCATTCGCCGTGCCGCTTGCCACAGTTATAACCAAAGACCTTAAAGAGATATAGACCCACAATGCCTATGCCTTCCCAATGATAGCTCTTACTTGAAATTGAAGGCCGCCATTGGGGTATTCTAGCACGAGATATTATATATTATTCATTTCTAATACTATAGATCACAAAGGCATTGGTGGCATTGGTATGTAATAATCTTATGGATTGCCCCCTCAATGGCGGATTTCAATTCCAAGTACGACACTAGCGCTTCATGTGAGTCTATGCATCTTTAAGGTCTTTGGTTATAACTGCTCGCCTCACCTCACTCCGAACGCTGAACTTTTCAGCCAATCAGAGCCCGCGATTACAATTCGCCGTGCAGCTCGATCCACAATATTTTGGCTATCCATCACAAGTGGAAGTAGAGAATAATTATCATGTAGATATCAACACCTTTATTTAAAGACATTAACTGCATGCGTTTTCATATTGCCGATACAGCATTGATAAAACTGTAGACGTTTATTTAGCAGTCTCAAAAAACAGTTCTAGCTGAAAAATTAATAATACATGCCACGTGTAGGCTTATACATTGCATCAGGAAAACGAAGTTCGAAACTATGGTTTTCCTAAACATATGTTTTTGAGATAATTTCTTTGATGCAGCTGTTTCACATTCACCATTATAATTATACAGAGTTTGTGAAAATAAAATATTTATTGATTACCAAAACAATACTATTATTATATCAATGATAATAATTAATTATCAAAACAATACTTCTATTATATTAATAATAATATTAAACATATTTATCAATTATCAGAACAATATTATTGATGATGAGTGGAATCAGGTAGAAAGCAATAACAGAACAGATGTTCTTTTTTGAATTTCTATCATATTATTTTGTTATTTCCAATGATTACAACATATGTTAGAATATACCTTACCATGTTCATAACCTTACTTAATAGGATCCTTTTTCATCCTTTGAAACCCTTAGAGGCAAAATATCTCAAAATCCGTTCTTAGTGCGCGTCTAGCATGTTTGAAGAATATTTGTGCAAAGTTTCAAGTCTGTAGGACAATTAGTTGAGCTGTAGTGTGATTGTACATCGAACATTTCGAAAAAAATCTCTCCTGGACTCCCCTGTGCTCCTGATTGAAATTTTTCTGCATAGATCTATTTTTTTTTCGTAGCTGAATAAAAAAGTACCTCATGAGTTTGCTGTGCAATGAGCGGTTAAAGAGTTCAAAATTTTGGGTGGGGCCCAGCTCCCTCAGGGGGGCGAATTTCTGAAAATCCTTTGTTAGTGGATGTTTTCAGGCTACCATAAACAATCGTGCAAAATTTCAAGTTTTTAGGCTCAGTAGTTTGGGCTGTGGTGTGATTTCAGTCTGTCGGGGCTTAGCCTTTTATAAGTATAGAGATTAGACATATATTGACCGAAGCGAAACTGAGGTCTTAGTTTCGACTCCATCGGCTTTTGTCTGATCTGTACCGCAGTTACAGACGCAGTTATTGTCCGATTTGGCTGAGATTTGGTATACAAGTTCTTTGAAACAAGGTGCAGAAACGTATATGTATCGATTTTTGATAAGACCTCCGGTTTTTTTGTAATTTGAAAAACCACAGACCAACCTCCTTCCAGAAAGTTACTTTTTCGTATCTAGCTGCGTTATCTTTGGAGATACAACAATTTTTATTCGTTTCATAATGGAAGATCATTGTGTTGACAATATGTTAAGAGTGAATCTTGCCCAAAATAAATATAAGTAGAAACAAATTGGCTCTCATTTTTTATAAAAGAGCTTGTGCCGCTCTAAAATATGCTGTATTTATTAATATTGCAGAAAACGTATCACTTGACTGCACAATTTTTTCCCTTTTTAACACGAAATTTCCCTGTTTCATAGACTATAGTTTCTGGAAAACTATTAGCTTTTGTTTTTCCTCTTTATCATGAGAACGGGAACGGAAACCGAGTTGTGAGCATTTCACTTAACATTTTGCATAGCATAACAAGCCTTAACATTGTAAAATGGTAAGTTGCAAATCCTTCACATGTGATGCGAGATTTTTGGTATTTATAGGAGCGGTTCTAAAATCCCTATTTTGCAAAAAAATTCGCAAAAAGTAAAGGCCGTCCGGCTCGCAAATATTCTGGGTTCAGACCGCAGCTCTAGCTCAGTGGTAGACGCATGAATTTTCCAAATATAATTAATCACCACAGGGTTCAATGACTGGTGATCAATAATTCTTACTGCTGCTTCCGTGAAGTTCTTGAAGAATACCAATAAGGAAGTCAAAAAGATAATTGGTGACTGATTATCAGTAACCATATATTCAATCGAGAATAATGAAAACAAACTATGATCTTTCTAGTTGATTCTTAAAACGCTTATCATGAATACAGGTATTCACCAACTTACCCTTCTAAAATTCCTTGGAACTTACAACGCCAGTTCTTGAAGTTCTCTGGATCCTTATATGATATACTGTAGACTGATTAAGATAATTATCAGTAAGACCTTTCTGGCTGAATAATATTTCTATCATCAAAGGATGATAAGTAATAAATGCTCTGAATAGGATCAATATTAATTGATTCACTGATTTTATATGCTGCTGACGAATATTTCTTGGTACCAAGACAGCTCAAACTGTATATCACGAGATGAGTTAGGATATAATAAAAACTTCTATGATTTTGGATGCTGACATAAAACATAAAATATATTCCCATAAAATAATATATGTATAAAATATTCTTATATTTATAATTCCAATATATATATATATATAAGTTCTTTAATAGTTTGACAATTATCACAAGGTTTATCAGCATACACATTTGTGAGCTTTAAAAATTATAAATTTGTATTTAATACTGATACAAGGACTTCAAGTCAATTCAGAATTCTACAACTCAAAACCTGTTCGGTCTGTAGATTTAACATGACATACTTTGATCAATGAGCAAATAATAATTAATAAAATTGACAATTCAATAATCTCAGGGTCTTATGAGTTCGTGCTGTGCATGGAAGTAAGCTTCCTACATAAATCAATTAAATTCATAAAACGTTCTTATAGACTATATGATAGTATTCAACACGTTGCAAATTTCTTAAATTTGAATTAATTTATATAGCGCTTTGATCAATTCCCCAATTCATTATTAAAGGCCGGCTAATGAGCTCATTAGAACTAACACTCACAGTAATGATGTTCTTGAAGGTCTTGTAGAGTGAATTAATTATTTTCAATAATTAATTATGCAGGTCCTTTTCATCTCTGCTGGGCTTGCGCGTGGTCCAGATTTCTTATAAATTTCTTTCAGTATTAAAATATATTTATGGGAACAGATTACAATTAAGAACTCTTTAGCAACACTGAGTTCACAAATAATCAAACATTAATTACGAATATTCCACATTTGAAAAGGGATTGGCTTGATGATTTTAAAATTTAATAGGAAGAAAGAACCCTAATCTCCATGTGCATCCTCACAGATCGGGATCACAAGCCAGAGAGGAATGATTTTCAGAAAAATTTCATCTCTTCCTTGAACGATTTATAAGCTTCCTTCTGATTGGCTTTCTAATCTTAGTAAGACTTAATGCAATTGGTTACTTTAGATTCAGGGTTTCTTCAACTTTGTTATACAAAGATAAATAAAAATTTGTTACATAAATAAATTAATTGATAGACTAAAAGTATTTTAATAATCAAATCTCGATACATGATGCTATAAAATGATGTACATATAATTTTTTATGTGAGTTTTGTGTACTCTTGGTTTTTATACTTTTTTAGATTGCAATAAAAAATCGTGTAACAATACTAGTTGTCCTTATCTATTTACATAAACCTTCCCTAGTGTCCATCTATATATATAAAAGCGAAATGGCACTCACTCACTGACTGACTCACTCACTCACTCACTCACTCACTCACTCGCATAACTAAAAATCTACCGGATCAAAAACGTTCAAATTTGGTAGGTATGTTCAGTTGGCCCTTTAGAGGCGCACTAAGAAATCTTTTGGCAATATTTTAACTCTAAGGGTCATTTTTAAGGGTTTAAAGTTCGTCTTTTAGCATGTATATTCTTCTTCTCCCAATCTCTTAATTATAATTGAAAATATATAAAAGCGAAATGGCACTCACTCACTGACTGACTAACTCACTCACTCACTCACTCACTCGCATAACTAAAAATCTACCGGATCAAAAACGTTCAAATTTGGTAGGTATGTTCAGTTGGCCCTTTAGAGGCGCACTAAGAAATCTTTTGGCAATATTTTAACTCTAAGGGTCATTTTTAAGGGTTTAAAGTTCGTCTTTTAGCATGTATATTCTTCTTCTCCCAATCTCTTAATTATAATTGAAATTTCCATATCATATGTTACTATAGAACTATAATCTAGATAGAGTACCTCTTCGAAACAGTTGTTTACTGGCAACTAAATTAATAATTTTGTCAGGTTGGCATTAAGTTGAGTTGACTATATTAGGTTGGCACCAAGTTGAAGATTTAAATGCATTTGTTGCGGAAAAATTGATTGGGCATTGCTACTTCAATCCTGGGAATATTATATTACTAGCCGTCAGGCTCGCTTCGCTCGCCATATCCGTTTAGCCAGACGTTTAGTCTGATCCCCCGACTGGATTGCTCTAACATATGATAAAAATGCTCAAATGAAAAATACAGGCGAGCGAAGCGAGCCTGCTGATCTCAGTCTTGGACGATCCAGTCGGGGGTCCAGGGGGCGGAGCCCCCTGGCTAGACGGATATGGCGAGCGAAACGAGCCTGACGGCTAGTAATATATATTTTGTGAGTAAGATTTATAATTTAATTCATACTGGTTGGTCGAGCAATCAGCTGATTCGTTAGGTATCGATTCAAAGAACTGTCAATTGATCCTAGATCGATTGATTCGTTTAGATCAAAAACAAAGAATTCTAACCTCAAATGTACATGCAAACTTTTATTTTTTATGATCTGCCAATAATAAATAAGCCGCTTTATAATTTTTATTCTGCCAATGAATTCTCATTATTTTTGAATTACAACTTTGCTTGGTTCTCTTATCGCTTTAGATAATATGAGTAGAGTACATTAGATACTTCAAGGAAGCTTTTTTGCGCAATCTCCCCTTTCCCCCCCTCCCCCACCCCCCTGCAAACTCCCCCTTACCCCTCCCCCTCACCCTCCCCCTCTCCCTCTCACTCCCGTCTCCCTCTCCCTCTTATCTTATCTTATCTAATCTAATCTTATCTAATCTCTTATCTTATCTAATCTAATCTAATCTCTTCCCCTCCCCCAGTGAGGACGAGGGGGATGAAGAGAGAGTGATCTCTCTCTCAGTGAGGGAAAAAATAATTTCCCTTTGAGGGAAAAATTCTCTACTGACAGATTAAAGTGAATCTGTATTCTCTGAGGGAAAAAATAATTTCCCTGAGGAAAAAATAATTTCCCTTTCTACTGACAGATTAAAGTGAATGCATATTTCTACATCTAATGCTATACTGACAGATTGAAGTGAATCTGTTACATCTGATAACTTATAATACTGTAAAATTAAAGTGATTGTTAATTGAATTATTCAATTTGCAATCACTTTAATTTTACAGTATTATAAGTTATTAGATGTAACAGATTCACTTCAATCTGTCAGTATAGCATTAGATGTAGAAATATGCATTCACTTTAATCTGTCAGTAGAAAGGGAAATTATTTTTTCCTCAGGGAAATTATTTTTTCCCTCAGAGAATACAGATTCACTTTAATCTGTCAGTATAGCATTAGATGTAGAAATATGCATTCACTTTAATCTGTCAGTAGAAAGGGAAATTATTTTTTCCTCAGGGAAATTATTTTTTCCCTCAGAGAATACAGATTCACTTTAATCTGTCAGTATAATTTTCTGAATGAGATTACTGTATGTTGATACTACATTCCTCCTAAATTTGGAAAAATTTATTTGAAAATTCCAATTACAAAATGTTAGGCTCCCTGTGAATTAATAAGTGTTTTCCCCATTTCATGGAACGCTCACTGTTGGAAACACTAATTATTTTCAATTTCTTAATCACATGAAAAGGTATTTTATGTGAATGGATTATAATTATGAATAATGATGGCTGTACACTGAGTTGGTTTGCGGTATAAGTTCATTTTGACACCATAGAGTGAAGAAACTAATACTATACTTCATCTCTGATTTGGTGTTGAATATGATATTGTATTGAAAATATCTAAAATTAGTTCCAATCAAGAATAACTTACACAATATAATTTATTCTACTACAAAAACTACATATATTATTATTATTTGTCTAGTCTATTACCATGCTCTGTTCCTTATCTACTCGTATTTCGCTATGAATTTTTCATTATATCATCAATTATGAAGCACTGGATATTATAGTCTGGAACAAAATTATTATCCATTTTCATAGGGGTGCACTCAAGCTATCAATAATCTTCTAATCCACGTCAAAGCGAGGGAAAACCAGCAATAGATGAGCAAAGATAAGACGAGAGGATGTAAACACTAATTCGGTGATCAGCCATTAATCTACAACCAAGCAATCTGACAAAATCACAGTTTATCCTTGGATCGTCCACCGTTTCAATCTCACTCCCATGATATTGAACGTGTCTCTCAACAACATAATACTTCTCTTTCCTTTCATTGATAGGGTAAAATTGATTTAATCAGTTCTTTTAGAAATGCGGAGATTGAATTTCTGTTAATGGTTGATCCATGTTTAACAAGTCATAATAGATTGATTTCTTCCATTTCCCCATATTACTAGCACATCATGATTCAATTATATTTCAAATTTGAACACTGATAGGACGGTCTAGAGGAAATACTGCTTTGTCTCGTATCTCAAAGAGCTCATTTTGCGATCCATTACAGTAAGATGTAAGATAGTATCTTGCTCAATATAAGACAGCACTTTCCGGGGATAGCTGAAAATTTATATTTTATTGATATACCGACCTCTGGTAGACTATATTCTCATACTTTAAAGTCAGTACAGGATGGTGAAAGACCGTCAATTGTACCAATTCTGACAGAATGAAGTAGGACTTAATACAAAATAAAAGGTCTTGTAGGCGTAGAAGAACTTCTCACACGTGTATTATCAGTATATTTGTACATCAGATTTCGATGGAAAAGTGAATTCAAATTAGTAATCAAAATCCATCTCCACAATCATATAAACAAACATGACAATGATTCACAAATTGTATTAATATACTCGATGAAGACAAGATGGTTGTCAATACAAATTAGTGTGTTGAAAGTTCGAGATATGTGAAACTAGTTGTGTGATATAATGGGGAGATTCACTTTGTAGTGTCTAAATCCCTTATGTGTAACATCAATGCTCACCATTCAACCTTTGCTGGCAAATTGTAGTGAATCGCTCTATATCGAAGGGTTTTGCGGCAGCAGTCGCCACTAAGCGCTTGTAAAGATGCCGTGATAGCGGCTTATCGGAAGAGCAGACGGCCATCGAGTGCGCATAGAATAATGTGTGGCGATCACAACACAGAACACGAGATGCCATCTTTACAAACAGGGACGGTGTCTTGTGACACACACCACTTCGACGGTACACTATACACTGTCAGCATTCGTTGGATGAGGAAAACGTTAGTAGTGTTTACGAGGTATGCTGACAGTTCCAAGTGAATCTGACTATGGAATAACAGAACACCTGACCACCAACGCTGCTGCTGCTTGTGTGTCCACAGTGTGGCAAACAGACTATCAAAACAGAGTGAGGATATGGTTCAGATTCACTTTCTACTGTCAGCATTGGTTCGACATCAGTAACACTGATAGTACTTATAGAGAACGCTGACAGGTCAAGTAAATCTCACTATACGTATCTGTGGTTTAATATTTTTCCGATCTCGATTAATCAGGGTATTGAATTGAATTGCTGGTAAGTTGAAAAAATTATGATTCTACAAAATAATAGAGAATGGGGAGAGTTTCGGGTAGAAGCAAAAACATTATTTGTTTGATAAGGGGTGAGTGTGTTGATTGTGATTGTAGTATGTAGTGTCAATTCGCTTCAAATCAAGGGAGAATATCTGGGTTACCTATCTTCGTTCAAAACCAAAAGCTCAGGGAGGAAAAAGTGAAAATTGACATGTAACTCAATCTAATTTTCATCTGATTACTGAACTCGTTTATTGAAGATATAATATTGAACTTCTCCTTGTTGCATATTGGAGGAAAAAGAAGCAGCTGATGAAATTATTATCTTTTTCTCTCAATTCAGTTTCAAGCTATGTTCGAATATGAGAATATTATGGCTGCCAACGAACAGAGTGCCAGTGAGGGACCAATAAAACTGAAACTGGAGAAACTAGACAAATTTCTATCATCTCACTATGACCATCACATTCAACCAATATACAAGGGTGGGCTGATACTTAATGCACACATGCTTGTAGAGCACAAACCAAATAAGCCTCAAAAGCAAGCTTGGTGGCATGTGGAAGTTCTATTTTTCTCTTCACAGCTGCGTAGTTTGAAAGCGTTGCGTTCATCCAGTTTGGTTTGGTTAGTGGAAGAATGGCGCCGTGTTCTAGTGTAATTCAGATGAGTTCAGTTGTCAAAAAGGTTCCCAAACGCGAATTAAACAACGCGCTTTTATTGAATTTTCAACTGTCAAGAAAGTGAACCCTAGTATGATTGATCATCGTTCACATCGTTCATTTATCATCGATGGGTCATAATTTCAAGATTCCCAACCTGGAAAAGCCTCTATTGCTGACGAAACACGCAGCGGACGTCAAATCACTGCCACAGACGATAATCAACGTAAACTTGTCGAAAACTTGATTCAAATTGAATGGCGAATCACTGAACAGCATATCGCGAACCAAGTTGTAATATCCAAGGAACCTGTCGGCTTCAATGTTGAACAATTGAGATACCATGAAATCTGTACACGATGAGTATCATGCCGTCTGACAGACGAGAATAAGGGACTGATTCTATTACACATCATTTTGATATACCATAGTCCCTTGATTTAAACTGCGTAGATTTGAATGCTGTGAACAATCTTTGGAGGGCTACCGTGAGGAAGGAGACTGCTTCACAGATCATTTTCAAAAAAAATCAGGCGCTGTTTTATTCGCGTTTACATAACACTAGAACACGACGCCATTCTTTCACTAATCGATCCAAACTGGATGAACACAACGCCTTTAAACTACGCAGCAGTGTAGAGGATAAATTGAACTTCCACATGCCACCAGGATTGCTTCTGAGGAATATTTGGTTTGTGTCCTACTAGCAGGTATGCATTACTTATCAGCGCACCTTCGTAGATGGATAAAAAGAGTAGACATTCAACTACTAAATGTTTTGAATGATCAATTCAAAATATGATTTGCTTAGCTATCATCTGGCTACTTTCAGAACCTATTCTCCCAGATATTTCTTCAACCAATCAATTTTTAAAATATTTTCCAATGTATTCACTCAAAAAGGGTGTGAAATAAGTCTGAACATTCGCCAATTGATGCTTGTTGGAAAGTTTGTTTACTTGCTGTTAGCCTGAACTGATAAACCTATCTACCTATTTAGCTGATGAACAGCTAACAAGTTAATAGATAGCTCAGTCAATAAAGGTTTTTTCGACCCGAAAACTAAATAAAAGCTGAATCTTTTACAATCGATAGAACCCTTCCAGAGGGTCATTCTCCCAAAAGTCCCAAGAAATCCCCTTGGAGCTTTCCCCCCTAGCCACCCTCAAAGTTGAAAAATGCAGGTAATCACGGAAAGTCAATTATCTCTGTACCCATTGATCGGAGACAGTTCTATTATATGCAATTCGATTCATTACATTATGGACTACAATATTAATTATATTAATGTTTACAATAAATTCAACAGTTTTCTTGATAAAATAATATATATGTAAAAATTTAGGGGGTTTGCGATTTGATTTTTTTGTTTTCTTCGATTAACTTCAAAGCAAGTAGTTTTAAAGAACAATGTGACGAATAATTATTGTAGCCACTCTCATTGCAAATCCATTGATGTATATTGTTATGTATTTGCGATTCGATTTGACGC
>NW_024092822.1:0-18397 GCF_014356525.2 Nilaparvata lugens | reverse complement strand
CATTTAAACCTTCGTTACAATCGCTTCAAGATTTTCTTGTTAAAGTAGGTGATAGTATTACCACTCTGAAATCGTTGAAAGTTCCTGATTTGGCTGATTATATCTTGTACTCATTAGCTATTCGTCAATTAGACAAAATATCACGTGAATCGTTGAGCTCGAGGTAGCTGATAAGAGCTTTCCTTCTTGTCAACAGTTGATTGATTTCGTGAATAAGAGAGTTAGATCTTATCAATTATCTGCATCTGATGTGCCGTCTGTTAATGAACAAAAATCTATCGAAAAGCCGAAAAATAAGTCTTTTCAGAAAAAGGTTGTCTTATCTACTCAGGCTGATAACAGCGTTCGAAATAAAAGCAGCTCAGTTACTTGTGAATTGAATGATAGTGCTGAAACAAAATGCTCATTTTGCAACTCAACGAATCATTCGTTATTCAAATGTCCTGCTTTCTTGAAAAGAGATCCAAAAGCTAGGAATGAATTTATTAAATCATTGAGAGTCTGTTTCAATTGTTTCTCCAAATTTCACGCTGTAAACCAATGCAAGTCTAAATCGTTGTGTTATTGTGGTCGTATGCATAATAAATTACTTCATTATCCTCGTAGTAGTGATAACATCTCTAAAGTTGCTTTGAAATCGAAATCCGTTGATTCGATTACTCAAACTGATAGCACTATGAATGTTGTTGAGAATTCAAATTCTTCTAAGCATTGTGGTATCACTGATAATGTTATTGATAAGTCATCAATTGTTAGTTTAATTCCTAAAACGAGTGTTGTTCTAGGTACTGCTCAAGCAGTTATTAAAAATTCATCTGGTTCGTTTATTGGTGTTCGTTTAATGATTGATTCTGGTAGTACTGCTAATTTCATCACAAAAGATCTTGTTATGAAACTTGGTTTATCTGTTCATGATTGTCATCAAAATTTCTCTGGTTTGAATTCCTCGAGTGTAGGGAATTCTTCTGGTGTTGTGAAATGTTTGTTGAAACCTAAGGGCTCAAATCACCCTCGTCTAGAAGCTGAGGCTTACGTGATTGATAAAATAGTTGGTTCATTGCCCCCTATTTATCTCAGTTCGAAAGTGCAAAATGAGTTGAAAAAATTCAACCTTGCTGATCCTGTGTTCTATGAACAACGTTCCGTTGATCTTCTATTGGGATGTCAGTTATTCAACAAAATATTACGTCATCATAGTCAAGTCTCATCTAGTGAAGAGTGTTCGTTTTGCGTGATTCCTACCGTGTTTGGTGACATTATTTGGGTGAATTTCCAAATCATTCCGGTCTTCTTAATCAGTCATTGACTGCATAATGACGTGTCCCACCTCTGAGAACTCGTTGAATAATTTGGTTCATAAGTTTTGGGAAAGTGAAGAAATTCCTAATCATAAATTTCCTAGTCCCGATGATGAGTTTGTGAGAAACATTTTGCTGAAACTCACACGCGTGATACTGAAGGAAGATATGTTGTTCGTCTCCCTTTCAAAGTTGACACTAATCAACTCAAGTTTCATGAATCTCATGATGTTGCTTTAAATCGTTTTCTGTATTGGAGTGTCGTATGCTGCGTGATGCTCGTTTGAAATCTGATTGCGTATCATTTATGGAAGAGTATCTTCTTTTGGATCATATGGAAGTTGCTGAAAACCAGGTAAATATTTATTCCTTATTTTTGTGTATTCAATCCGTCATCACCTACAACAAAGGTTCGTGTTGTATTTGATGGGTCTGCTAAAAAGAGTCACATTTCGTTGAATCAAGTTCTTCATTCAGGTCCAAAATTGTTAAATGACATATGTGATGTGTTAACTAGATTCAGACTTCACTCATTCGTATTCACGTGTGATGTTACGAAAATGCATCGTGCCATCCTCGTTGATGGAGAGGATCGTTCTTTCCTTCACATATTGTTTCGTAAAGATCCTTCCGATGATATTGTCGTTTATGAGCTCAAAACAATCACATATGGTTTGAAACCGTCTGGTTTTCTTGCTCAACGTGCTCTCATTCAACTGGCGAAAGATGAAGGAGATAAATATCCGTTGGCAGCAGCAGCTATTCGTGATGATATATATCACAACGATTTTCTCACAGGTGCTAATTCGTTGGAAGAAATCTGTGAAATAAAATCACAACTTTGTAATCTTCTAAACTGTGCTCATATCAAGTTGAATAAAGGGAGCAGTAATTCTCCTGAGTTCTTGGATTGATTCGTTCTGAAAACACTCAAGTACCACTTCATATCAGTGATGAGCCTAATTCAAATGTGAAAGTTCTTGGCATAATGTGGAACCCAACTACTGATTGTTTTCATATTAAAGTCTCCATTCCAGCGTTTCAAAAGAAAAACTCTAAGCGCACTGTTCTGTCTGTTATCGCGCTTCTGTATGACCCTCTCGGTTTTATAGCTCCAGTAATATTCAAAATGAAATGTTTTTTACAAGAGCTGTGGAAGTTGGACATCGATTGGGATACGCCGATTCCTGTTGACTACAACGAATGCTGGAATGAGCTGATGAGAGAGCTTCCTGCTCTAAGTTCAATTTCAATTCCTCGATGCGTTTATGACAATGCTTTTTCTTGTCAAATACTTGGGTTTTCCGACGCATCGCAGAAAGGAATCTGTGCTTGTATCTTCTTGAGAGTTGTGTCGTCAGAATCTACGGTGAAATGCTTCCTGTTGAAAGCTAAAACTAAAGTTGCGTCGTTGAAAACTCTGTCTATTCCTCGATTAGAGCTTCAAGCTGCGTTGTTGCTTTCGCGATTGTATGTTTCAGTCCTTCCTTCACTGGAAAAAATCAATCTTCAATCTACGTTTCTGTTCAGTGATTCAACTATTGTTTTATCTTGGTTGCATATACCTCCTTACAAGTTGCAAACGTTTGTTGCAAATCGTGTTGTGAGAATATTAGAGTTGACTAATATTTCTGATTGGAATCACATTGCTACTGATTTCAATATTGCCGACGTTGGATCAAGAGGCGTTTCTCCCCAAAACTTGTGCAATTCGCAAGATTGGTTCAATGCTCCAACGTGGTGTTCTAATTCGTTGTCATGTTGGCCGTTGTCATCTATGACTTACCCTGCTACTGAAATTCTGCCTGATGTGAAACAAAATAAATGTGTTGTTTTGAATATCACTGAAGAGACTGCTGTTATTCAGATAACACGTTTCTCCTCATACATGAGATTGTTACGTTCCTGTGCTTATGTTTTACGTTTTGTGAATAACTGTAAAGCATCAATTAGTGGTGTCTGTCGTAAATCAGGCGCACTTAGTGTTCAAGAGTTGAAATGTGCACAAATTTATTGTGTTAAAATTGTTCAAAAGTGTCATTTCAATCGTGAACTCGACCTATTGAAAGAGGGTAAACCTTGTGATAAGAGTTTCCAAAAATTGTCTGTATTCTTGGATTGTGATGGTGTGATTCGTGTTGGTGGCAGATTGGTAAATAGTGCTTTAGGATATGAAGCCAAGCATCCTTGTTTGATACATAAAGATAGTCATTTTACTAAACTCCTCATTGAGTATTATCATATTTCTCATCTTCATGCTGGACCAAGAATAGTGCGTGCTCTTATTCAGCGTTATTTTTGGATTGTTGGAGCACACAGTGTTATCAGAAATGTGATTTTCAATTGTACTCGTTGCCGTTTATTCAATGCAACTCCTGTTGCTCCCGTCATGAGTGATCTTCCCAGCTCTCGTGTTGTTCCCAGTGCTCCCTTTCTGAAGGCTGCGGTCGATCTAGCTGGTCCTTTCACTGTCAAAGAGAGTATTCGGCCCAAAGCTTGTATGTACAAGGCATACTTTGCACTGTTTGTCTGTCTGGCAACAAAAGTTTGTCACATTGAGGTGCTTACAAGTCTTTCATCCGAAGAGTTTATTAACACTCTCCATCGTTTTGTTTCTAAGCGTGGATTGCCTAAAGAAATATTCTGTGATCAAGGGACGAATTTCAAAGGTGCTGCACGACAATTGAAGGAAATTGTTGAATTTCTCAGATCATCAGAAAATCAATCCAACGTCTGTGATGCGATGTCATCTAAAAGCATCCAATTTCGTTTTAATATTCCACATGCTCCTTTCATGAATGGAATCTGTGAGTCTAATATTAAAAATGTGAAATTCCATTTGTTTCGTGAAGTGAAAAATTCGGTCCTTACTATTGTTGAGCTTTCCATTCTGTTGGTGAAAATTGAGGCGATACTCAATTCGAGACCGTTGTATGTACTCTCTTCATCTCCTGATGACTACGAGGCGCTGACTTCCGGACATTTCCTTGTTCATCGCCCTCGGTTGGCGGTTCCTGAAATTGACGTGAGTGATGTTAATGAGCACAGACTGTCTTGTTGGGAAAAGCTTAATTGCTTCACTCAGAGATTGTGGAAGAGGTGGGAGAGTGAATACCTCCACACTCTTCACCAGAAGAATAAGTGGTTTGAGAGTGACAAAACCTTCAGGTAGGGCAGTTAGTATGGATAAAAGAGGACAATTCATCACCCTTATCATACCCGTTAGGTAGAGTCACCCAAATCATAAGAGATGCTAAGGGTGTTGTGCGCTCAGCTCACGTGAAAACTAACTCTGGTGAGTATGTTAGGCCAGTTAGGAAACTTGCCCCCATACTTCCCTATTAGTTTAACCCACACACCAAGTTTCCGTTTTCTTTCCTATTTCTTTTCCCCTTCGTTTTCCTTCTCTACCGTTCAGTGCATGTTGTTTTGTTTTTCTTTTACTTTTAAATTTTAGTTTTTTTTGAGTTTATGTTCTTGGAAATGGGGCATTCCAGGGCGGGCAGAGATGGTGGATTCATGGAGGATCGGCAGCCTTGATGTGGGTTGATTAGTTTGTGCTTTCCTCCCCTCCCCTCTCCCAAAGAGGCAAGATAACCTCTCTCCCTCACCCCTCCTTCATCCTCCCCGTTTATCTTTCAACCCAGCACTTCAAGAAGCGTGCTCGAGAAGTCAACATCATTTCGTTCTGTTTCTCCTGTTCTGTGGCGTTTGAGCTGAACGTTCTCGTTTCGTGATATATGTACAATATCATATAGGCCTATGCATAAAGACAGGATATTGTCAGCAGTAACTTCTACACACAAGATACAGTCCACTTCCTCGCCAGTTCCAAGGTTAGTGCAAATTAAAGACTTACTTTTGGGGCTGTCGACATTTTCGTGAATTAAATCTTAACTGTACCCCAATCCATAGGTTTGGGGACAGGACGGGATTACCAGTGGTGATAAGAAATCGCATTCGCCAATGTAACAAGTGTTTCTGCTGTCACCTACCACAATACCACACCAAAAATGGGCAATTTACTGTCATGTAGAGTGCTATCATCTAACCATTTTCTACATGTGAGTGATTATTGTGACCCATTCGGATCACTATCCAAAAAGCAAATCTGTTATTTGTAAGTCCATATATTGTCTTTTCATTTGCATGGCAACCAAGGCACATTCATATTGAATTTTTTTTTCAGATCTATCAACAAGCTGTTTTTTATTGGCATTTTGCCGTTTCCTTTCTCATCGAGGTCCTTGTAGGGTTATGTACTCTGACTGTGGCACAAATTTTGTTGGTGCCTATGACAGTTACAAAAATTATCGCAGTTATTGAATTCGACTGAATTTCAATACTCTCTCATGAACGAATTGGCAGAGTATCATATAGATTGGGAGTTTATCCCTCCAGACTCTCCCCATTTTGGTGGAATTTGGGAAGCCAATGTCAAATCTGTCAAATCGCATTTGTTCCGAGTGATCAGTACTCAACTACTCACTTATGAAGAGTTGAATACAGTGTTAGTGCAAGTTGAGGCTGTCTTGAATTCCAGGCTGTTGTGTCCATTAAGTGAAGATCCATGCGAACCTCTTGCACTTACACCTGCTCATTTTTTGAACTTGATGCCATTGAAAGCATTCCCTATGAGAGATGTAACTGATATTCCAGTAAATCGTCTCACATGACATGAACTAATTGATCAGTTAGTGCAATCATTCTGGAACAGGTGGAGAGTGGAATATGTACATGAGTTACAAACACGGAAAAAATGGACCAAGTCATCGCCCCCTCTCACCATTGGTACCGTAGTAATTGTCAACCAGCCTAACTTACCACTGTTGCAGTGGCCTATTGGTATTGTGGGAGAGGTTTTCCCTGGAGCTGATGGACAAGTGTGAGTTGCACTTGTGCAGTTGAAAAATAGTTGTTTGAAAAGGCTGTTAACAAAATTGTTCCTGTTGCCAACACAATAACTTTTGTTGTCATGGCTTTTGTTGTATATATATATATATATATAATATATATATAATATATATATAATATATATATATATATATATATAGATTTATTTATTTATTTTTGTTTTTCAAGTTAGTCTGAAAATTGCTTTTCAGTCAGAGGGGGGATGTTCAGTCCGGTTTTAGATGCCGATGCGAAAGGTTGTGATTATCAGTACGCTCCGATAGTGAACGGTGGGCCCGCTCGGCTGCCTGTTATATTCTGTTTCTCGTAGTACAAGTTAACTTGTACTGTTTATTGAATTTGCTATTTTACGGAATTATATTCAAAGTTATAATATAATGTCGTGCCTCAAATGTAACTCGGCTGCCACTCCTAACGCTGCTGATGTCATCAAGTGTACCAAGTGTGATAGCATTTTTCATGTTGAATGTACGCGTATCCGAACAAAAGGAAAGTTAGCAGGACTTGGCGCAAAAAAAGATTCGTGGCAATGTGACGATTGCAATAATACAACTGTGACTGTATCTTCCGCTGACCAGGATTCAGTTCTCCAGGCCATTAACTCGCTTTCTACTCAAATGAACTCTAAACTCGACGCTAATTTCAATAAGATAACAAGCCTGGAAAGTGCCGTCATTAAGAACACTACTATTTTAAACGAATTGCAGAGTTCAGTGAATCTAGTCAAATTGGAAACTGAGAATCTAAGGGGTGAGTGCGAGGGTTTGAAGCAGTTGAATGATAAGCTTTCAAGAGAACTATACTATACAAAACAAGACCTCAGAGACTTACAACAATACTCCCGGATTAACAACATTGAAGTTGCTGGCATCCCCGTAACAAACAACGAAGATGTATACAGGATTATGGAGTGTGTTGCTAAAGCATTACAAGTGACATACTCCGGGACAGATATATCTATAGCACATCGAATTCCTGTGACAAAGAACGCTAAACACCCCTCCATAATAGCTTGTTTCTTATCGAGATCTACACGGGATTCGTGGTTGTCTGCTGGAAGAAAGCACCGATTAACGGCGAAGAAGGTGGACGCTGCCCTACCGGATGGAAATGTTTTCATCAACGAACACTTAACACCTCAGAACAAGTACATTCTATCGTACGGAAAAAGATTGGTGAAAGATAAAAAAATCGATAGTGCGTGGCTAAGGAACGGAAGAGTGTGGGTGAAGGTGCATACCAACGACAGTCCTATCAGAGTATGGGTTCCAGATGACATTCATGAGGCAGTAGCTAACAGTTCACGTGAAACTGTTGAAAAAGTGGCCGGTAATGTGGAAAAAATTTTTGTAAAATAAGTCATGGATAAGCCAGGTACAATTTTTCTAATTCATTTCCTTGGGTCATTTAGATGGTTTTAATTTCTGTTGATTATTTTTTGCGGTATTTATTGAATGAATTCAATATTAATTCTATACATTTTATAGGATTATCGTTAGAGTAATAATTAATCAATCTATTTGCTTGTTTTATTTCCATTATTCCAGCATAAAAAACAAAAATATAATTATCAGATTACTCAACATTCTTAACCAGTCATTACTTTAATTTAATTTATCTGCGTTATCCGCGTTGAAAACAATGGTTAGGTAGGTTCAATTTTATTTTTTCATTATTATTTTTTATCTTGCTTTGAGTGAGGAGTAGGATAATATAGTGTGTCTTTTTGGAGTGAATTATGTATTGTCTCTAAATTATTTGAAAAATAATCTGGAAATATTTGAATTTAGTATAGGCCTTTTGGATCACAAGTGATTTCATTAGAATTTAATTTACTGTAGAATCTTATTAGTATATTTACTGTAATTGTTACATGTAGCTCCGGGCTTGATTAGCTGACTTGACTTAAATATTTATTTTACTTCAACTGGTATCTTCTCTGTATAGTGATAACAGTCGAGTCTACTTTCTTTTCTAGCATTGTGCTGTTTTGTTAATTTATCTTGTTTTTGTTTTAGTTTTTATCTTGTTTTATTTCTACGCAGCTAAAAAAGAAAAACTTAACTAATTTCCTGTAACTTGGGTAGTTATAGTGAGGTTAAATATTTGTTTCGAATAATTGCATTATTAAAAAGTAATAGGATTCAATTCGAATAATTTTGTTATCAGAAAGTAATGTATTCAATTCGAATTAATAATTAAATTGAATAATTACATTGTTGGAAAATAATGATGCGATATTCAATTCGAATGATTGGCTAAAGTATTATGATTATTTGTAGTACGGTACCCTTTACAATTAATATTGATTGATGTCAATTAATATTGATATTAACGGATGTTGATTTAATCCTTATAATGCTGCTTGTAATTGCTAATAATATTGAATTATTCGAATAATTTTTCGAGAATTATCAAAAGTAATATGATATTCAAATAGTCTACTTTGAAATATTATCTATGATAACATAATTAGACTATATTGCTTTATTATCAGTTATGATACACCCTAGTGTTGGTCTAATAATTTATGGTTCTTATTTACACAAATACCAAAAAAAAACCATCTATTCTGCCTCCAATGTATATTATCATGTTCAAATTTTTTCCGTACATTATGTTACATGAAATTTGTATTTTTTGTGGCGGTTGAGCGGGCGGATGGTCCCGGAGATTTTTTATTATTTTTTGTTTTAGAATTTTTTTTTACTGTCTATGGACAGACATGAAATAGAATTAGACAATTATAATACAATATTTTGTAGAGAGTATGATACATTTAATTCATTCAATTTATTTTTTAATAAAGAGAGAAGCTTGAAAATAATTCATTTAAATATAAGAAGCTACAATGAAAACATTGACAATTTATTGGTGGGACTCAACTCATTAGATTTTGAAATAGACATTATTGTGTTGACTGAGACTTGGCTCAATATAGATGATATCAAGCAACTTGACGGTTATGAAACTTATCAGACAGCAGATAAGCGTAACAGAAACGACGGAGTGCTTGTTTTTATCAAGAAATCGTTATCATCAGTTGGGAGAAGTTTGAATATCGGTGGGGTCAATGCTGTAGAAATTGACTTTCACTATGATAAAAAGAAATACTGTTTATTAGCAATTTATCGAACCCATGATTCTAATGTACAGGAATTCACTGATCATCTTAGAAATTATTGTATTGAAACCAATAAGGGCAAAACCAATATAATCGCAGGAGACATTAATATTAATATATTAAATAACGACTTACAAACAGACAGTTATTTAGATGCTTTGTACGAAAATGGGTTTATCAATTGTATTGATAAACCAACAAGAGAACAGAATAATAGCAGTACACTGATTGATCATGTATTTATAAAAAATATTGATGTGTCTTCAGTTCAGTCAGCAATTGCAAAAGTTTCTATAACAGACCATTACATAGTAGCCTTGCAAATAAATTCAAATTCTATGGATACAACCACAACTGAATCACCTAAATTTTACATTCATAGTGAAACTTTAGAATCTTTTCTCAGAGAGGAAACATGGGACTCTGTGATTGCCGAGCAAGATGTTAATACTTCAGCAGATAATTTTTTTTCTATTATAAAATTTAACATTGAAAGGTCAAAAAAGCCGGTCACACAAGTGAACTCACGTTTTAGAAAAATAAAGCCCTGGATAACGGATGGATTAGTTAGGTCAATTAGAGAGAGAGATAATTTACATAGGCTTACTAAGAGACAACCCTTTAATTTAGAATTAATTAATTACTTTAAAAACTATAGAAATAGATTAAATGACTTACTTAAAAAACCAAAGCCCAGTATTATAGAGATCAAGTAAACGATAGTGGTAATGACCCAAAAAAGTTCTGGCGCGTAATAAATGAAATTTCAGGAAGAAATAATAAAAAAGAAGGATTTCCATTAGATCATTTCAAAAAAATTATATTTTTGATTCTCCACTTCATAAAGCGAGAGTAGTTGCAGATGAATTCAACGACTATTTTTCGCACGTAGGGGAGAATTTGGCAAAGGCCGTTCATTCCAATAGTGTTCCAGCTATTGATGATGATCTCTATAGACTCGACACGAACTTCATCTTGCATCCGGTAAATGATGATGATATTTGTAGATTTGCTTCCGAAATAAGAGGCATGTCCGCTCCCGGCTTCGACAATATATCTGCTCAATTTTTCAAACAACATATTAAAATCTTTATTAAACCCCTTAAACACATTTATAATTTGAGCATTACTCAGGGTATTTATCCAGATAGTTTTAAAATAGCCAGAGTTTTTCCACTTTTTAAAAATGGTGATAGATCCCATGAAAGTAACTACAGACCTATTTCTATTTTAAGCATTTTCTCTAAAGTTTTAGAAAGAATTATAAAATTTCAGTTGAGTAATTACATTGAGGCTAACAACATTCTTGCAGATGGACAATTTGGATTCAGGAAGGACAAAAACATATCTGATGCACTGTATAAATTAACTCAAGAAGTAGACCAATCAATAAATAAAAACCTTAATAATTTAATAATATTTCTGGACCTGGCCAAAGCCTTCGATACAGTCGATAGATCGAAGCTATTAAAAAAACTTGAAATGTTAGGTATTCGTCACAACTCTTACAATTGGTTCAGGAGTTATCTATCGGATAGAAAACAGGTCGTCCAACTGTGGGTGTTGAGAGTAAAATTAACAACATTGAATACGGTGTGGTTCAGGGCAGCACCTTGGGGCCTCTCTTATTCCTGATTTATATAAACAACTTAGCTAAACTGCCACTTGACGGTAACCTGTTCCTATTTGCTGATGATACAGCTCTGCATGTAACCGGGGTGAATAAGGAAGAAATGTATCAAAAGGCTTCTCGTGATCTCCACCTTTTGAAGGCGTGGTTTGATGATAATATTTTGACGCTTAATATAAAAAAATCAAAATTCATGGAAATTTCTTTACGGAAAAATCATGAGCCTTCTGTTGACACGTTAATGTTACATTCTTGTGGGAATCCAGATAACAATCAGTGTCAGTGCGATTGTATTGAGAGAGTGAGTTCTTACAAGTATTTGGGAATTATGATTGATGAAAAACTTAACTGGTCAGTTCACATTGCCTATCTGAAAAATAAAATACGTAAATCCATTTACATTTTTCTCAACTTACGTCAGTTTTTATCTAAAGATGAACTTAGGAATGTATACTTTGCATATGTCCAATCGTTAATAGTTGCTGGGATTTTAGCTTATGGGGGTGCTTATAAAACAATTCTATCTCCGTTATTGATAACTCAAAAACTAATTATAAAAATTGCTTTAAAAAAACCCGTCCGTACCCCAACTGCACTAATATATGACGAGTTCAACGTTCTCGATATTCGCCAGTTGTATGTCAAGAGCCTACTGTTGTATATTCATAAATATAGAGCAGATATGTTCACGAGAGTTGCTCACAACTATAGTACTCGGTCGGCGGAGTCTTTGGGCATAGAAGTACCTAGACTTGTGGGGGCTCACTCCACTACAAACACTCATTACATTTCGCACATCATTTTCCGAAACATTCCGGCTTTCTTAAGAAGGGTAGAGGATTATTCCCTTTTTATTATAAAAAACTTATTACTGGTTGGTTGAAGGAGATTGGCAGGGAGGGTATTGAAGAACTAATTCATTCTATTTATCAATAACTAATTAACTGATGCCCCACAGCTCCGTTTCATAAAAAAGAAAAATTACTCATATAGTAATGATAATAATAAAAATAATAATAATAAAAAATAAAACAAAATATTAAATTTGTTAATAACAATGAAAAATAAATAAAAATGAATAGCGAGCATCTGCGATCTGTAAGGAAGCTGTATTGCAAACGATGTTTATAGTAATACAGTATTACGGTAATTTTATGGTTTTTGCTGATGAATGCGAGAGTCAATCAGTCAGTCGTGATCAGTTTTTATAATTTATATAAATAGATTTTACGCTTACCCTAGTATATGCTGTGTTGTTTATTGTAGTGCAACAATATATGGTTTCTTTGTTCCACTGATATGTGTTGTACTGTAGTTTTATATTGTTCTAGTTTCTAATACTTTTGTAATATTCTTCTCTCTTAAAGTATAGTATTCTCTCTTATAGTATATTCTCTAAAGTATATTCTCTCTTAAAGTATATTCTCTAGTATAAAGTATATTCTCTCTATAAGTATAAAATGCTTATTTTAAGTAACAATATAGGCTATTAGGCCTATATTTAAATAGTATTGGCTATTTTAACGGACTCCATGTACCACACACAGGCTCTGGCCTAAGTGGTTGTGATGCATAATATTTTTAGAATTTGTTCTGCCTAAAGTATACACTGTTTGTAAAATTATGTTATGTTATTGAGTTATAAGTTTTTTCTTGTATTTTTGTTATATGCAAAATAAAAGCCAATTTGATTTGATTTGATTTGAGGCCATTTGAAATTGTATTCATTCGCTCATTGACTGCCAGATGGCAGGAGAGTTCTATAATTTTATAATATCCATTACTCATCAATTTATCGTTCGAGGCACTGGATAGTTTGCCAGTCAGTGTGAATTCAGCTCTCGTATTGCTAGCACTCCCTGTCGAGGCTTATGATGTCCCTGTCAGGACTAATTTCCTGAATCTGCTCAAATATTCATGTCATTTAATATCATAGGAAATTCGGCCTATACATTAATTTACATAAATTACATTTTCATTTTACCTGAAAAGTTACTCACGTTTCGTATTAGTGAAAAGTGAATGCCAGAACTCAATTTGAAGTTTTGTTTTTATCAATAGTCAAGTCATAGTGTTATATATATCCAGACAGTAAACTTCATCTCAGAACGGGAAAACAGCAAGGAACCAACTTTAATAGTCGCACTTTCAGTTCACCATCACTTTCAGTTCATTTCACCTATCTTTTCCTCTCATCTATATCCTATCCAACTGTCCACCTTTTACCACAAATATAAGTAGGGAAACAATTCAATTCGTGACATGTTGGATTTGGGATTTGGTGAGTACATTTTCTGATTTTCTATGTTCTTTGTATGTGGTTTTCCTGAATGGATATATTATTCAACTCAAAGATTTGATTCGTTTTTATACAGTCCACTTCAGAGCATTTGAAACTTTTAGTTTGAAATATTTAAATTTAAAGAACCAGTATTTACGTACCAGACAGTTTCAAGTGAATATCAACGAACTGCTATGCATATTCTCCAATATTTTTATCGAAAGCTATCTTCTATTATTTTCTTTGGTAACACAACTAATGTTTGGGAATAGCGCCTTACTTCTATGGAAGATATTTTTACATTAGGAAAAGCAAAAACAGCTATTTGACCGTTTTAATAAATAACCCCTTTCTTTCATCAAAGTTTAAATTCTGGCATTCTTTGCACACAGATTCCACAATGAACACTTCTGAAGTTTTAAAAATACCCTCCATTCACCATACTGGATAATTAAAATTTCATCTAAATTGTTTAAGCTGTTCACGCGATCTGTCAGATATACAAACAAAATTAGTCTTGATAGAATAGGATCAATTGATAGAACTCCCGTCATAAAGTTTGTTTTATGAAACATAAACATTATATATACTCCCAGGGATAGAAATAAAAAGATTTATTCTTATATTTATATGGTAATATTTATAATTTGATTACCTTTTTGAAATATTTCACACACATGTTCAGCTGTAAATAATGCCATTATCAAGTTATTGGAAAATAAATAATGATATAATATTCTCATGAATAGCTCTGATTGAAGTAGCAGTGCCCGATCAATTTTTCCGCGATAAATATATTTTAATCTTAAACTTGGTGCCAACCTAACAAAGTTAACTCAACTTAATGCCAACCTGACTAAATTATTAATTTGGTTACCAGTTAACAACTGTTTAGAAGAGGTACTCTCTCTAGATTATAGTTCTACATTAACATATACCATATGGACATTTCAATTATAATTAAGAGATTGGAATAAGAAGAATATAGATGCTAGAAGACGAACTTTAAACCCTTAAAAACCACCCTTAGAGTTGAAATATCGCCAAAAGATTTCTTAGTGAGCACCTAGGACTTATAAAGAAGCTATACCAAGTTTTGTTGCAATCCATCCAGTAGTTTTCCAGAAATCGTGATCAGTGAGTCAGTGAGATAAGAATTTTATAAGTATAGATTGTCTTGGAATCTGTTACTTTGATGGGGACTGGTAGGTCGACTTGTGATTAAACTTGTTTGAGTTTTTCTAGGTTTTTCATTTACCGTAGAAGACGAGGTTGCAGGTTGAACTAATTCAATCACTCTTGATTTATTTGTTAGAAAATCAACAGTCTTTGTAAGTAGGAGACTGGTTTGGAGCTAAACTGTTTTCAAACTCAAACCGAGTTTTCTGATCAATTTTTCTTAGTAGAATAGATAGCAATACAAAATCAGAAAGGTTCTCAATTTATTTTGCAAAGGTTTGTTTTGCAATTTTAATGCTTCAATTGAAGTTGATACAGTGTCGATAAATTCACAAATGGACGTGTGATCTGACTTTGTAATGGATTTGCAATCCATAATTTTTTCCATGAAATGATTGCAAGTTAAACGTTTACTTTCGTATATTTTGTCAATTGATGATATGCAATTGTTACGGCCACCGAGGTGGGTGCAATAACAAATTACTTAGTAGCTTCTACTGGTTTAGCCAGGTTGGACTGAAAGAACACAAATTGAAACGAATACACTTTTATTAATAATCGGAGGACCAGACCAACAATAAGTTGATCAAATGAATTACTCAAACAAATAAATCAAGTTCAATACAGCAAAGCGGTGTAAAACAAAGTCTTTCATACAAAGGCGGGAATCTCACTACACGAGGCGGAAACACAACTTGCTTAGTTCTATACTGTCTTTATGAATTATACTCAACAATAATAAGTCTCAGGTTGAAATTGAAGCGGTATCACAGTAATAAAACACTAGCTTGGAGCGGGAAAACGACACGAGACGTACCAGGAAGCGGGATCTACTTTTTACTGTGTACTCGTACTGAGTGAACGATGACTCGAGAACGACTCCTTCAAAAGGAACGGCTCCTCGGCGAACGATAGTTCAAAAAGCTCTGTAGGAACTAGAGGCAGCGCTCGTAGCGGTTACTTACCGCAACTGGTTGGCGGTAACAGCAATTTTGTAGTTATCTTCTGACATAGTAAAAGCGCTTATACATGTAGTAGCTGAGCCTTGCAAACAAGATTTGAGGTACTGAAATTTTTCAATATCAGACAAACTATCATTCTGATGAACTAACTAATGAATCGAACAAATTGATGAATTGATTCCATTGTGACACATCTCCATTGAATTTAGACAGTTGAAATCGGGGTAGCTGAATGTTACTAGCTTTCACACATTGTTGTGTGGGTGTACTTGCATTTGAAATTGATGGTGAACTTTTTGATATTTGAATGTATTTTGTGTATGATGACCTGAATTCGTTGGATAAAGTTTCCATGAAATTGTCATTTATTCCTTGGGAAATACAAATATGTGTTATTACATCACAGTAATTTTCAAAAGTTCCAAGTTGATCGTTTATTTTGACTAAGATGTCACTACTTGATGCCTCAATTCCAATTGTATCCAAAGTTATGGCAACTTCTTCCAAATTAGAACAAGCTTTATGCAAAGGAGTGTCCGGCGATTCTTAAAGTGAGGTGAAGCGAGCGATTGATCACCTGAAGGAGGGAAAAGCAGGCGGCCCGGATCGAATATCGAATGAAGAACTGAAAGCAGGCGGAAATACGGTAATAGATCTATTAACAAAGCTATTCAATATGCCTTAGATTCGGAAGAATTCCAGAAATATGGTTGAAAGCCAGCCTGATACTCCTTTTCAAGAAAGGTGATAGGAAAGAGATAAAGAACTATCGGCCGATAAGTCTTCTATCCAGTATATATAAAGTGTTTATTGCGGTTATAACGTATAGGATAGACAACTATTTGACTGGATCAACTTCTGTGAATCAGACCGGTTTCAAGAAAAACTTTTCAACTCTTGACAACATGCTTGTATTATTGGAATAGATAAGAAATTCTAAAGACTACAAATTCCCAATGGTTCTATTATTTATAGATTATGAGAAAGCGTTTGATAGCGTTACAACAAAATCTGTACTAGATACACTCTATGGACTTGGTATTAGAGGAAAATACTTAGAAATATTCAAGTTCATTTACGAGAGAATGAAAATCGAGGTTAAATTGAGAGGAAAAGAGAAAGTCGTGGAAGTAAGAGAGGATTAAGACAAGGCGACATTCCTTTGGCAAAAATATTCAATGCTGTCTTGGAAACATGTTTCAGAAATCTCAATTGGGAAGGATATGAAATAGACATTAATGGCCAAAAATTAAATACCTTGAAATTTGCTGATGACGTAGTTCTAATAGGGAGCAGCGCAGAAGATTTGTTGTATGCTAGAGGAACTAAATAGCAAAACAAGGAGGATTGGATTAAAGGTGAACTAATAAATCCAAAGTCATGTCATTCACTGCCAGAAGAGAATATTACTGGAGGAAGGAAAATAGAGAGAGTGGAAAACTTCATTTATTTGGGACAAAAGATTGGAAAGGATGGTCAAGGGGAGAATTACCAGGGGATTGCGTCGGCTGGTCGATGTTCAGACGTTTCAATACCTATTCCGTCTAAAATCGACATGAGTGGCAAAAGAAAATATTTCAAATGAGCGTTCTGCCAGTGATATATACGGCTGTGAAGCTGGACATTGAATGAAAAATTAATAAAAAAGCTCAGAACTAGTATAGATCGATGGAAAGAATAATGATTGGAGTGACAAAAGAGATAGGAAAGAAAATACTTGGGTTAGGAATGGAACAAAATCGAAGACCTTGGCAAGATATAGTAGAAGGAAATGGAATTGGGCTGGCCATGTGGTGCGAACAAAGGATGACAGATGGACGAGAAGAATATTGGACTGGCACCACAGATAGGAAAGAAGCAGAGGAAGACCTAGCTACAGATGGGATGAAGAATTCCGGCGAGTTTGTGGAGGAGTAACTTGGCAGAGAGTCCGCACGGGAAAGAAAGGAATGGGAGAGGATGAAAATGTGTACAAACAGGTCTGGCTCTACAGGATTGAAATGTTTAGTTGAAATTATTTTATATGAACTCTACTATATGATAAGATACTCATTTTATCCTAAATAGATACCCCAGCAGATGCTGAATTGCAAAAAATATAATTTTATTGTAATGTAGTTATATTATGTATATTAAGTTTAGAAGCAATAAAGGGTATTATTTATTATTTATTATGCAAAGGATTTTTAACTGTATTTTTTCTTGATCAAATGCAATGCTTTCACTCTTATTTAGAGTTGAATCAGATAGAGGCGTGTTGAGGTTAGCAATAGCTAAGGTGTAATTTGACATTTTTCCTGTTGTTAGATTTCGTCTGCCGTCCATTATCAGCTTTTTTGTAGTAGTCGCGCTGGCAGTGTTTGAATCTTGGCACGCTTCCACTGCCAACTTTATTTTGATCAGCTGACTTGTTGTTTGTTCTTGTTTTTCATCATTCTTTTTTAATTATATCTTTAGAATACATTGCATATTTTTTAAAGGTTTTCGTTGATTATCCTAATCAGGTTGTTTTCAGGTCTAAACTTTTATGGCTTGTTTTTGCGTTGTACAATACTGCTTTACCCCCAGCTTTGTCTCTCATAAACTTGGTTTTTCGTTCATTCGTTTTTCGCTCCAACTCGCTTTGGCAGGATTATGTAACCTGCATTCTTCAGTTTTGAAACATCCTTTGCACGCAATTTTCAATCTTCAGATCACTTTTCAAATGTTATGAAGTGTCTATAATCAAGTCAACAATCAATCTTGAGTTTTTTAAACTTTGAAGTCTTAATTTTCATAACTTTCAATTCAGTACGTTGCAACTATGTGTTTCATGTCTACTCAAGTGTTTTTTCCAAGTTCTTTGGACTCAGGTTTCAATGATTTCAATCAATTGCATCTCTCAAACATTCGTTCTGTATTCTACTCACTTTTTACAAATTTTGAGTTGTGCTCCAAGTTATTCACATAAGATTGTCTCACTGTTGCATCACGTTGCACTGTGTCTTTACTGCGTTGCAGCTGTTAACC